>NC_143250.1:53325984-53629015 GCF_984573655.1 Nuphar pumila | reverse complement strand
ATAGGATAAAGGTTGGGTGGATGAAATGGAAAACTGCAACTGGAGTGCTGTGCGATTGTAGAATGTCATTGCGGTTGAAGGGAAAGTTTTATAGGACGACTATTAGACCCGCTTTACTATATGGTATGGAATGTTGGGCTGCCAAGAGACATCTTATTCAAAAAATGAGTGTAGCTGAGATGCAGATGCTTAGATGGATGTGTGGAAATACAATAAAAGATAAGATTCAGAACGAGGAGATACGTAAGAAGGTAGGTGTTGCACCCATTGAGAATAAGATGCGAGAGAATCATTTACGGTGGTTTGGACATATTCGTCGAAGGCCTAATGATGCTCCAGTTAGAAGGTTGGAGAAATGGGAAAATATATTAGTTAAAAGAGGTCGGGGTAGGCCTAGGAAGACTTGGATGGAGATGATAGGAAAGGATATGAATGCTTTGAACCTCACCGAGGACATGGCATTGGATAGAAATGATTGGAGGAAAAGGATTCATGTGGAAGACCCAAAATGAATTTCTTTTTTGGTTCATATCGCTGACCCCAATTGTTTTGGGATGAAGGCGTAGTTGTTGTTGTTGTTGTTGTAAGGATCAGCTCTTGTAGTGTCGGATTCCAACACATGAGTGGGTTTTTATAAGGTTCAAAAAATCAACGGTCCAAAATCTTTATAAATTTTTGAGGCTCCAAATATCATTTTTTTCATTGAAAACACATGATCCAGGTGCGGATTCCTCGTAAATCGACCATGCCCAACACATTTATGAGGTCAGCAAAAAAAAATACCGGAAGGGCAAAAAAACCCATTTAGCATGTATCAATTTTGCACCTACCCATTTCTCTATGTATATAATATTAATATATATTAGATTATATATGATATATTAGCTTTTGTTTTATGTTGATATACAACATTTATATTTAAATATATTTATAAATTTATATTTACATAAATAGATAATTAGATATATTTATATAAATATTAAAAACGTATATATGGGGATATACTTGCGCTGTGGATTAATTGTGTTGAGGAAGATGAGCTGCATGGGGGTAGCCATCTTCAAAAGCTTAAATAAGGACTGAAACCAGTTGTAAGAACAATATATTCCTCTGTTTCACGTCTCTATAGTGGCACAGTGCACTTTCAGGCCCCCCTTTCCCTTTCATGCATCCCTCCTTTGCCTTCCTTTGTTTTTTTTTTCTTCATGGACAAATAAGCCACCCTTAAAGTAGGAGACTTGGCCGAGCTGGACTTATGCCTGCCAAACTTAAGGTCGCTTCTCTATCGGCGTAAAACCGTAACACACCCCTTACCCCTAGGGAGTCACCTTGCTTCGGTTTAATGTGCAAGAGGATGACACCCGTGATATTTGAACCCAAACCACCCCTCTGGTCTAGGCCCCATGCCACAGCACCAAACCCCTTTGTGGTGCATATAACAGGATAGTTGGTTCTTGACACACTCGTTCCAACAAGAGGGTTTGGTTGGGGATGTGGGGCCCATCAATGGTGAGATAAACTCATCTTGGCTAATGAGTGTGTCCTGTCGTTTAAACTCGAGAGGGTGGTGTATGTTCCCCCCGGATGATTCACTGAATCCCACGTCTGTGTTCGGGGCTTTGAATGAGCACCACGTATACAAGCACATGGGGCTCATATTCTCGTGTATGTTGACATAACTTTGCATCGGACTCTGATGTTGTTGCAAAGACTTCAATACCCTTTCTTGCTATTCTTCTCATAAAGTGATGGTTTGAGAAAATGACAAAAATGCCCTTCATTCAAAAAAGAAAAAACAAACAGTTCAAAAAAAGGACAAACATGTCATCCATCCAGAAAGTCGAGGATGATGTTGACTCTTCAAAGTGTTCTTCTTCTTTCCCCGTTCAAAAAAAGGACAAACATGTCCTCCATCCAGAAAGTCGAGGATGATGTTGACTCTTCAAAGTCTTCTTCTTCTTTCTCCGTTCAAAAAAAGGACAAACATGTCCTCCATCCAGAAAGTCGAGGATGATGTTGACTCTTCAAAGTCTTCTTCTTTCTCCGTAAAACACTGTAAAACCCTCTCTCTCTCTCTCTAGAGAAGAAATCAAGGGAGGCAAAAAGTTCTCCCTGAAGAAGGCCATGAACATCAACCCTCTCACTCTCTCTCCCTTCTCTCTCTACTTCTGTGCACATCCAACAGACGATCCTACATTGCTCCATCAAACACCGACTGACCTGCTGTGATCATCGCAAAATTTTTCCTCTCTCGTTGGTTTCTCTCTCTTCCTTCTCTTTTCCTTTTCTAACCTTTATTTTCCTCCTTTTTGAAGGGAGAAGAATAAAAGAAAGAAAAGAGAAAAAGAAGAGAAAAGAAAGAAAGAAAGAGAGAAGATGAACTATTTTGCGCGGTCTCACTTGACCTTAATTTGAAAATATTTAGCAAATAACTCGCCTTCGTTTTTGAAAATATTGCGGGAAAAATGGAGAGACGGGATTCGCTCGTCGGTACGAGGTTCGACCGTTCCTGGCGCCTTTACCAGGGGTAATCGAACCAAGGATCGAATCTATGCCTTTTGCTTTGCCTAAATATAATCTAAGGATTTAATCTAACTCTAAATGCACAAAGAATCATGCTTGTGCAATGCAAGAATGTATGCTCTTTTGAAAAGAATGTTTTGGAAATTTCCAAGTATTCTGAGATGAACTTGGTAAGGGAATGAAGAAATGTTTGAATTTAACTTAGAACTTGAGATAGATCAGAGGAGTTCTAAGTTTTTAAAGTAAATCAGGATTGAAAGGATAAATGAGAAAGAATGAAAGGAAATGAAATTTAAAAGTCAGAAATGGATTTTGAACTTGAAATTGAATTTTAGGAAAGGAAATGAATACTTGAGATAGAATTGAATTTGGATTTTCAAGTTTGGAATGGATCTGAGATAATCAAATGGTATTTAAAAATAGAAATGGATTTAGGGAATTCAAATGAGATTGGATTTGAAATCTACAATTGGGAATGGAATTGGATCTTAAAATGGATTTAAGATCTGAAATCTGAGATCCGATGTAAAATTGGGTTCTGGATCCTAAGATGGAATTGGATCTGAAGTCTGAGATCCAAAAGTGGAATTGGACTCTGGATCCTAAAGAGGGATTGGATCTGAAGTCTGAGATCCAAAAGTGGAATTGGACTTTAGATCCTAAAGAGGAATTAGATCTGAAGTCTGAGATCCAAAAGTGGAATTGGACTCTGGATCCTAAAGAGGAATTGGATCTGAAGTCTGAGATCCAATATGAGTGTTGAATCCTGGATCCTAAAGAGAAATTGGATCTGAAATCTGAGATCCAATATGAGTGTTGAAACCTGGATCCTAAAATGTATTTGGAGTTTGTTAAATCCAGAAGATGAATCAAGAACTTTCCAAGTTTGAATTGAACTTGAAAAATGAGATTTAGAATTTGAATCTTGAATATACAAATGAATTTCAAAGTTAAATTGGACTTGAATTTGGAGCTTGAATTCAGAATTTAGAAAATGAATCAAGAATCTCAAAGTTAAATTAAACTTTGAGTTTGATTGGAGTTTTGAATGAAGTTGGAATTTCAAAGTCAAATTTGAACTTTGAAATTTGATTTGAATTTGAATATAAAATGAATTTGAAGTCTCAAAGTTAAATTGAACTTTGAGATTGAAAATGAAATAGAATTTGAAAAATGAAAGGATGAATTGGATTTTACAGGAATTAAAGATTGATTGAAGAAGATATTTACATCACTTGGAGTTTCAAAAAGAAAGGAATTTTGAAAATATGATGCAATTCTATCCTAAATGATGAATGAATTTGAAGAATTTGAATTTTGGATTTTTGAAAAGCTATTCCATTCTTTAAATGAATTAAAACAAGATTGAAGATATAATACATCCTTGACTATGGTCATTGAATGTATTATATAATAATCTATATTTAAATTCAGATGAAGAACAAAAATACATTTGGTGCTTTTATAGAATTTTAAAATGAAATTAACTCTCAATATACCCTGACTATGGCCATTGGTATATATTTTGAGTCAATTTTAAGTTAAATTCTAATAAAAGGAGAAAATATTTAAAGAAATATGATGAATTTTGAAAAATGGATCCAGTGTTATTTCGTAAAAGATAAAAATCCTAAGTTTTGTCCACACCCTGACTATGGCCATTGATGTGAATCATCAACTTAGTATCAATTACCTCTTACGAAATGGTGCACGTGCCATTCGTGTTCCCATTTGTGAGATTTTTAGAAAATAAAAGAGGGAAATGTCATGAATCAAGCAATTCTTAGAAGATATGTACATGCCCACGCATTCTAATCTAAGCTAGAAATGGAAATTTTTCATTGATCTAACCCTCACTTCTTTTAATGGATTTGGAGTTACCTTAATAACATTCTTTACATATCTCCTGCAAAAGTAAATTTTGGCATAAAGTAGAGAAATGCATCTGGAAAAGAAATAACATTCTATCTACAATGTAATGAAATATTTACATGTCTAAAGAAAATACATATGAGAGGCCTAGAGCTAAATGTATATTCATGAGGGTGGGCCTATCTAAATATGTATAAGAATATATGGAGACATGTGTATATTCCTATGACTAAAAAAAAAATCTACATAAGCTCTAAATATATATATATATATGATATGTATGATGTTGGTGTCTAAGGGGTAACTTGGAGTGTTTTACATGGTTGTAGATGCAAGAAGAAACACAACAGTGCTTCACTGCTGTAGGTTTAAAGAGACTGCAGTAGTGTTGCTGCTATAAGTTGGAAGGGCTAGGATATAGATGGATGTATTAAATGCTATGAGCAGTACGTTTTGCAGGAGGTTAAGAGCTGGACAGGGTACCACAGCATATGTATAGAGGGGACAACCATTGCACAGGTGGTGGTGATGCTGTCATATGGTTCAGTAGAGAGTTATGACTAAAGTTGAGATTTTGTGTCCATACCTTCAGATAAAATTGTAGGTGACGTGTAAGAGAGAAAGAGAGAATTAGGTGTTAAAGCAAGGATGGTTCCAAATTGATGTTTTAAAGAATGAAGAGAAGAAATGTGAAATGGCAAGTCTTTTCTAAATCTACCCCTGTTATTCATCATAATAGGGGTCTATTCAAACCAGGACACAACAGCTTCAATGAGACTGAAGTTGATATGGCAAATGAAATGGTCCCAATACACATCAACACCCATCACGATGGCAGTAAAAAAAAATGGAGCAGTGGCATTAAAACATGTGTCGCTAGTTGCCACGACAGAGATCAACCAATGAATTAAAGAAGCAGTGGTGTGGGAAATGGGCGAAGGTAATAGAAAACTCATTCATACAAGCATGCATCAAAACTTGGCAGGGAACATCATGTTCCTACCAACTAATTAAGAATATTCACATGTCAGGTAATATATCATCACCGACCAAACTGTTGCACAATGCCTCATAGCCCAAAAAAAAAAAAATCAGAAAACAGGAGAAACAACAAAAACCACCAATGAGAAGTAATTATCCTTTAAAAAGAAAAGCCAATATGAACATAGAACATGTAGTAGGTACAAATAGTTGATTTCAGCAATGAGATGTGCTCTTAAAAGATTAAATGCCATCTCAATCCTAAAAAGACTGATGACCAGGGGCCACTCCACTGGGTCATTGGCAAAGCTTGTCAAATGGCATCATGGCCTGCAGATAAGAAAACCACTGCAGATAGGAAAATTTTTGGCCCATGTGAGCTAGCTATGTCCTTTCACAAGATAAATTTGAAAATACTGTTTAAACTGACTGATGACATAGCTAGACATTATTGGACCTATTCATATGAGACAGTGCTCTCATTATTGAATTATTGACCGATTACAGAGGCTAGTGAGCGTTCAGATTTTTTTATTATTTTTTTTTCATTTTTCATTGCATGCTTATCACACTCAATAAAACATATTCATTAGGGGATTTAGAACCCATGGGCCAAAAGAATTTTTGGAAGAATTGAATGCAATTCAACCATTACCAGATGTCCTCCAGTATTTAAAGTATATATATACCTACAACTTGAACGATGCCTTCAAGAACGGAGGTAGGTCGTCACAATTCTGATGTAGAGACCTTATATTTCATCCCCATGATGTGAAACTATCACTTTATGAATAGCAGGAGATGGTGGTGGTGGAGAAAGCCATCAATGTAAGCATTCACATAGACAACCAATACGCATAAGCATACCACACCATGTATAAACCTTAAACAGTAATAAAAATAAATAAATGAAAATAGATGAATGGCTCTCACCTATTTGCATTAACCTGACTAGCAGCTTGATTCTTGCGAAAAGGTTCCAGGTTATACGAATATTTCTGCAGACGCCAGCCGAATATGATTCCGATGTATATTTGGATAGTACTAGAGCCTCTAAGCCATTGCATCAGTTTAGTTGAACCTGCAAAAAGAAAAAAAAAATGAGACATGGTTGGATCTATGCAGATTACCCCATCATCAATTATGTCTGGCGTCTACACTGTTTGTAGAACATACAGACATTTGAGAATTTCTCAAGGTCCAGCTGCCCTGTTATTTCCTGCTTGTCAAATGATCCATCATGGGATTATGGATTTAACTCTTTTACTAGTCCCTGATACCTTTGCTACTTAGCACATTTTACGTCATGTGCCAACGAATCACCACATCTCTGAGACTGTCATTCATCTTCAACCTTTTGCGAAAGAGAAAAAAAAGTATTTGATGAAGGCTATATTGATCTAGTCTGCCAATGGAAATATTAGTTGTATAGAGAAGAAAATTTTGATAAGTATCATTGAAGTGGTCATTACAATATCATGAACCTCCTTTTTTTTTTAATGATAGCATTTGGTTGCACCACGGTGGTTTTTGATCCTGCAAGAGAAAATAAGATAGAAGGAAAGACAAAATAATAAGTATAAATCTAAAATAAAGTAGTGCTAACAAGCCCACCCACCAAGCCCTGGGTGGAGTCCCAAACAAAAGTGATTCATATACAAAGCATGGTAGACTTTCCCTCCTTTGGATGTGGTCTTGTAACAATACCTCCAAGGTGAACATGCACTACGACACTATTACCAGTGTTTCCCAAAAATTCCTCAGAATGCAATCTTCAGCTTTGAAAATCAGTTTCTCAATATTGAGCAATCTTCTCAGATTGAAAGCATACCTCTGTTCAGACATTCCCCTCTGCATGCTGAAGGGAAATGCCGACTGGAATCAAGTGGGGAAGCTTCAATACATTTAACTTATAATGCTGGTTACCCATTTATAAAGATAAGCATTTGATGTTTTTATATCGATTGCATTTCCAAGCTCAGCAGGCATACTGCCAATGAAGGCAAAACAAAGTAATCAAGGTAGCCATACGACAGATTGAAGAAAAAAAGAAGAATAAAAACATCAACAGATCAAAAGCAGGAAATCTGCAATGTGCATCTGAATAATCGATAATGCTAGGAAACAATGCCCAGGAAGTGGAGACATCCGAAGCCACCGATCGATTAGGAGGAGGAGATGCCGAAAACCACCGCCAAGTGAGATCTTATTCCAGATCGGTATAACCCTTGATGCTACACTAAACATGAGATGGGAGTTATGTAATACTGATTAAGAATTGCAATGTTATGCTATGAAACAAACCAAAATAAATGGATGCTGTAAGTAGCTGCAATTCAATGAAGTGAATAAAAAAAAAAAGAGGAAATATAATCCAAGCAAAACCCAGTATGATGAACAAAATAATCGAGATACAGCTGAAATGACCATCAGCTACTACCGAGATGAGAGATCGATTATGAACAGATATTAAAAAGGGGATCAAGCAGATATATATATATATATATATATATATATATATATATATATATATATATATATATATATATAATATGAAATGTGTAAGTCTAATATCAAAAGGGGACATCACGATGTAAACAGAAAAATGAAATTTGAAAAAGAAGACTAGGATATAAACAAGGAATCAAAAGCCAAAAGGGAAATCGAAATAACAGGAAAAGAAAAATTGAAAGGAAATTTATAATGGCAATTACATGCGATGTGCAAGATAAAAAAAAAAAAAACGAGGAAACGAAAGCGTGTGGAGATGTAAAATCCCATTGATATCGCCATGTATAGGCTGACACTGTTATATACAGATCAGCACTATCTGTGTGGCTTATATTAAAACAAGGTAAAATAAGAAAACGAAAGGAAAAAGGTATCTATAGTAAATTGAAACCGGAAGAGAGGTTCTTACCTGCTTTTGGCAGGGGATATAGTTTCTTTCAAGTAACTGCAGAGGAGGCACCCTTTTGCAGCAAGAGACCCTTCTTCAGCGTGACTTTGCAAAAACTGAAGCAAAAGGAAACCGATGCCGATGGGAGACAAGGATGATCAGCGAAGGAGGGTTGATACAACAAAAGGGAAATCGGGAAGAAGGAAGGGAAGAGTGGATTGAAAAGAAGGAAGAAGGGATAATGGTGGGGTGAGAACGGGTCTTGTGAAAGAGGAGTCGCAGTGGTAGGGTGAAAACGGGTGGTTCCTAGGGGAGACCCTGCGTGCTTCTCTTAAAGGGGGATAAGGAAAGCTCTGGAAGGTGGTCGGTTGGAGATGAGCGACCATGGAGAGTTGCGATGGGGGCACATGGGTGATCGGAGGGTTGTGGAGAGGGGACATCGGCCATGGAGGTTCAAGGGTGATAGAGGGAGAAGGCGAGAGTTAGGGTTTTCAAAACCCTAACTCGAAAATAAAAATAAAGTTTTTTTCTAAAAGGATCCTTTTTAAAAAGTCTTTTTTCAAAAACGGGTTTCCAAAAACCATTTTTTTGCAATTTCCTTTATTTATTTTTGATTTTTTCTTCTTTTTTTTGAGTATTTTGATTTTTTTGTATTTTTGGAATAAAAATCTGAGAAAATAAAGACTAAACCCTAATTTTTTGTATTTTTCTAAAAAGAATATTTACAAAAGTATCTTTCTGAGATTTTTAGACCATTTTGGGAAAATTTCTTCAAAAAGGGGTTTGGACCTAGATTTTAAGAAAATGTTTGAGTTTTTTACACTCGAATCGAGAAATATAACATGATAGATCCAAACGGATGTCAGATGGACTGTCCGAGCTATTAAAAAACTATTTTTGGTATTTTCTATAATTTTAATTTAAAATTTGAACAAGGAGATTTAGATTTGGATCTGGGCAATGGATTCAGATCCAAAATCAATTTAAACATATAAAATGAATTTAATTTCAATAAAACTTGAGAAATAAACTGGAATTTAGATTTAAAATGACTTATTTACTCAAAAAATGAATTTAGAGGCAAAAGGGGAATATTTAAAAGATTTTGAAAAATTTGGGGTGTTCACAGATGCCCCTTTTTGCTACTAAGCCGGTTGAAAGCCGAGCTTAGTGGCATAGAAAACACTCCAAATTTTGAAAAATGCCCTAGTTAGCAGATCTGAACCGGGTGTGGAAGAATTTATTCAAAAGACATGGTTTTTCAGGTTTTACAATTTTATCTTTGAATGGCTTGGGAGAACGAAATCCTCGGAAATGATATCACTGAATAATAGAGATGAGGAAATCGTGATGGGCCTTTGGGTGAAGATCCCGAAATTGTGAAAGATATGAATTTAGATCAAGTCTCGTGGATGAGACAAGATCTGCCTTTGGAATGACTCAGGTTTAGCCCTTAACCTGGATGGGACAAAGATATATCAAGATAACCTGAATGGGGAAAGGAATATGCGAGGACCTTGATGGGACATTTATGAGAAAACGCCTCATGAGATGAAGTTCAAGTATGACTTTATTCCGGATGGATATACAAAGCATGGATTCCTCGATGGGAAGAACCATGATGGGACTTGGAAGGAAACACCTCGTCAAAACGAGAAACCTCGTTAGAACGAGACTCAGGTTTAACCCAAACCTGAAAAAGGAAGATACCTCGATGCACGAGGTTCAGGCTTAACCCTAAACCTGAAGGAGACGACCATATGGAATCTCGAGTGAAGAGACCATGATGGGACCTTCGGAGTTTGGATGAACAAATCCGAAAGGGGTTTGCGAAAGGAGGAAGGAAATGGGGTTCCCTAAAGCTTTGAAAAAGGGATGAACTTGGACGTCTCATTGCTGAGACTAAATCAGCTTTTGAATTTAATGACCTCTCGCAGGAAGTACAGGTTTTGACCCTTAACCTGAGTGGGAACAACCATACGGGTTTCTTGAAACCATGATGGGACGGGAGAGATACTTCAACTGAATGGGGTAACTCTTCTGGAAGATATAAACAACGCTAGGTTGCATCAAAATGGATATTGAATATTTATTTTATTCTTAGAATATCTAGAAAATTTTGCCAATAAGATAAATTTATAGTTGACTTCAACGCTTGAAAATGTGCACATGTGTGCAAAGGTACTCCCTCTTTTTACCTAGAGTATTTCCTCCAACGAGGTTAACTTCTCGGTCTTAAGAGTCAAATTCAAAATTTTTAGTGCTGATGATTTTCTTCAAGGAAGTTATCCATTTCCCTGATATGAGAAGAGAAGAAATATTCTCAATTTCATAAAAGCAAGTAGCAAAAAGATATTGATAAGAATTTCGCATAAGAAAAGACAACTTTTGGCAATTTTGGTAGTTTGATATGTGAGTGTTTTCTCATGGTGATCTTCTTGCACTCTTTTTGAGTCATTGGGCTTTTTCGGGCTCTTTACATCATCCTTCATTTTGGAGATGTCCTGACTTTTCTCTCTTTTTCAGAGAAGGGTACGCCACAAACTCCTTTATCTCGGAGATGCTTCGATCTTTATTTTTCTCAGGGATTATATATGATATTGGCTCAAAGGTCTTTAGATGATAGAAGAAATCAAATATCATTTAGGGTTTTTCGGTAGGTTCATCACATCCGCCTTCATCTCGACGGTGATCTGAACTTTCCCTGGAAGGATCCTTCACAAACTCCGTCATCTTGGAGATGTTTCAAATCTTCTTTGGCCCCGGGGGTCTACTCGCTTAATTTGCCTTCATCTTGACGACAATTGAGAGATCCCTTTTGCCGATATTTGATTGCAGCTCAAAAATGGATAAGGAGATATGAATTGAGTGGATTCTTTTTTATCGCTCGGGATATTCCCACTGCCTGATTGCCAGATAGCCGTCTTTAAACATGCGCCATAGCTATGATCAATATCAATTCGCTTCTGGCTTTTCAACGTTATTGAATATTTATTTCGCTAATCATACCGAGGACATTTCTCACATCCTTTTGGTTGATCAACAGGAAAAGATTTGAATTTTACCTCTTTTGCAAAAAGGGTTTCACCCTTTTGGAAAGAAATACTAGAGGTAAACATAGGTGATTCTTTTGTGTGATAAGAATATTGGAATCAACAAATATTTTTAGCAAATTGGCAAGGTTTTCAAGGATCCTTTGTGAAATAATCACTCAATATAAATTTTGACGAAACCTTGAGTTGAAACTTGGGAAGGAATATTTAGATTTTTGTTTTGACCGACCGGCTCAAAAGCAGGATTTTTTGAGAAGTATCAGCTCGAAAGCAGGATTTTAATTGACCGACCAGCTCGAAAGCAGGATTTGTTTGCCCGACCAGCTCGAAAGCAGGATTTTTTGGAAGTACCAGCTCGAAAGCAGGATTTTGGTTTGCCCGACCAGCTCGAAAGCAGGATTTGTTTGCCTGACCAGCTCGAAAGCAGGATTTTTTGGAAGTACCAGCTCGAAAGTAGGATTTTGGTTTGCCCGACCAGCTCGAAAGCAGGATTTGTTTGACCGACCAGCTCGAAAGCAGGATTGTTGGAAGTACCAGCTCGAAAGCAGGATTTGATTGCCCGACCAGCTCGAAAGCAGGATTTGTTGGAAGTACCAGCTCGAAAGCAGGATTTTGATTGACCGACCAGCTCGAAAGTAGGATTTTGATTGACCGACCAACTCGAAAGTAGGATTTGATGGAAGTACTAGCTTGAAAGCAGGATTTGTTTGACCGACCAGCTCGAAAGCAAGATTTGTTTGACCGACCAGCTCAAAAGCAGGATTTGTTTGCCCGACCAGCTCGAAAGCAGGATTTTTGGAAGTACCAGCTCGAAAGCAGGATTTGATTGCCCAACCAGCTCGAAAGCAGGATTTGTTTGACCGACCAGCTCGAAAGCAGGATTTTGTTTGGTAAAATGATTGGTATTGACATAGTTGTGACCCGAAGGCTTGGAAATGATGAATATTTGATGAAATTGTAACCCGAAGGCTTTGGACTTGAAATACATTGATGAAATTGTAACTCGAAGGCTTTGAAAAGGATATACATCTGATGAAATTGTAACCCGAAGGCTTTGATAATAAAAGACATTTGATGAGATTGATAGACATTTGATGAGATTGATAAACATTTAATGAGAATTTAGGATATAATAGAAAATGATTCAGGTTTATCCCTTAACCTGAAAGGGAAAGAGATTTTTGAGGATATACTTGAGACTTGAATTTAAAAGAGATATGACAAGATTTATGATTTATGATTTAGGATTTAGGATTTAGATGGACCAGCACATTCGGCTGTATGGGGTCCAATTTTCAGGATTAACCCCTTGTCCTGAATAAAATTTAAACAGATAGAAGGAAAAAATTTTTGATGAAATATTGATAAACAATGGAGAAAATTTTTGAGGGAATTTATTTACTTTGTAAAAGAACTTTCTCAAGTAGCATTTGTTGCTCCTATGAGCGATCTCAGGATTATCCCTTATCCTGAGAAAGAATACCTCGAATGTCGAGGTTCAGGTTTATCCCTTAACCTGAAAGGGAAGAATCTAAGACATTTAAATGAAGAGAAATTGATATAAATTTAGAAAAATCAATGAAGGTTTACGAAACTTGAATTTACAAAAGAATCCTCATAGGTAGCGTTATTGCTCCTACAAAGGGGTCTCAGGATTTTCCCTTATCCTGAATGGGAACAAGAATAGAATTTAAGAAAATTTAATGAAGGAAAATTGATATAAACCTAGAAAATCAATAAAGATTGGCAAAACTTGTATGTACAAAAGAATCCTCATAGGTAGCATTATTGCTCCTGCGAGGGGTCTTAGGATTTTCCCTTATCCTGAATGGGAACACCTCGGACAACGAGGGTCAGGTTTATCCCTTAACCTGAAAGGGCAAAAAGAATAAAGGAAATACCTCATGGAAAAGAGGCATCAGGTTTATTCCTTAACCTGAAAGGGTAAAAAGAATAAAGGAAATACCTCATGGAAAAGAGGCATCAGATTTATCCCTTAACCTGAAAGGGTAAAAAGAATAAAGGAAATACCTCATGGAAAAGAGGCATCAGGTTTATCCCTTAACCTGAAAGGGTAAAAAGAATAAAGGAAATACCTCATGGAAAAGAGGCATCAGGTTTATCCCTTAACCTGAAAGGGTAAAGGTTTGATAAAATTTAATAGAATTTGAGGAGAAATTGATAAACTTGATAAAAATTTGATAAAATTGATATAAACTTGATAAAAACAAAAATGAAACTGATATAAATATCAGATTTAACTGAAAATTTATAAGATTTAAGAGAAAAAGGAGTTTTTCTGATCCTGCCTGCATATGGGGTCTTGAAAGGAAAATGTTTATTTAAAAGATAGGTGAAAAAAATCATTTTTGGGAAGAAAGTCTATTGTAAGAAGAATGATCAGTGTGAAATCTGATCCTTTTAAAAGGAATCATCATGAGAGATCATCATGAGGGTTAATTTTGAAGATAATGGTTTAAAAACCCATTTTAAGAAAAATCAATGTGATAGTTTATTTTGAAGAAGATTTTGACCAAAGTGTTGAATTTTTTGGTGAACATGACGAAGATTTTGCAGAAATTCTCAAGATTTTTATGATTTTGAAAAATCCCTCATAGGTAATATCATTTCTCTCATGATGATGTTTTGGGATTGTCCCTTAATTTAAAAAGAATAGGAGAAACACAAATCTTTCCAAAATACATGCCCCATCGTGGCGAAGGATGGAGGCATTTGATACCAACAGGTATGAAGAAAATTCGACATTTTCATTGATAGGAAAATATTGATAACAACGACTGAAATATTTACAAGCTTGTTGACCAAAGGTCACAAAAGACTGGGACTGAGTTGTCCCTATTAGGTGACTGAAAAAGATAGAAAGCAGAAAAATATTGACATGGTTCGGGAAGCTAGGCCGGGACAGGTAGCTACTCTTCTTCTTAATCTTCCACCAGCAGCTTTTTATCAATGCAGTCTTGGACGATGTTTTTGAAAACAAAGCAGTGCTCGATGTCATGCCCCATCGCCCGATGGAATTTGCAGAACTGATCCTTGAACCTTCCCATAGTCACAGGTGGATCTGCTACTTTGGGAAGTTTAACCATCTCTTTTGTTGTCATATACTCAAGAACTTCCTCAAGTGTTTGCTCTAAGGGGGTAAACTCGCGGTCATATCCCCAACCGTCATGCTTCGGCTTTCCTTGGGGCTTAGACTCTAACTGGATGCTCGAGGGAGGGCTGCCATTCTGCCTGCTGGTCCCACTCTTTTGACTAGAACAGTCATCTCTGCCTGACCCGCCAGTGTGGTTCTTTCTGCCACCTCTTTTGTTTTTGCAATTGGAGGAACTGGTAGAAAAGGTAAAGTTGGTTTTCTTTTTCACATCCTGACTGCTTCCTGCCAAGGTGATGCCATGATAAGTTCTATTCTCTAATCCCATTTCGAGCCATTTGACTCGCTCTATTAACTTGATGAAAGATTTAGATGGAGAAGTAGAGATCAGACCCTTCAGAGGTTGAGAGAAATTGTTTAAAATTATTGAGAGTGCATGCCTCTCTGATTTCGGATCTTTCATCCGGTTGCAGGTAGATCTCCATCTATGAATGAAATCTTTTGCCTTCTCATTGTCATTTTGCTTTAGGTTGAAAAGATGGTTGAGGGTAGGCGAAGCCTCAGTATTGAAGAGAAACCTTTCAATGAACAAGTTGATGACTTTGTCAAATTCTCGCAGTTCAATCGGGTTGATGTGGTCGGCATAACATCTTGCTGCAACTCCCTCCAGACTGCGTGGAAAGCATAAGAATAAAGCCCTATTGTTCTTTCTGAATCGGTTGCACTCGGCGAAAAATGTAGCCAGATGAGCCTTGGGGTTGCCGGTCCCATCAAACTTTATGAATTTACGAGGAAGATCTTCCCAGTTGTCATCTCCTTCTAGGCCGTCATAAAAATCTGCACCGGTGTAGCTCTTTTTGCCTTTGTCCTGGGCTTGTAAGTCTTTGATCGCATGAGTCATTTCTCTCATTTTCTCCTGTATCGGATCTTCTGCTGGGATCTGACCTTTGGCTTTGCTTGCTGACTCGTGCCCTTCATTGAATTTCTTGGGCCGATACAAGGGATTGTGAAAATATGTCGGCTGCTCTTCCTCTGAGTCCTCGTCTGCTGACTCTGAAGTGCTGTCATACTGAATTTGCTTCTTGCTGACTTTTCCCTTGGCTTTGCTTTTAGAACATATTTTCTCAGGGTTTTCCTCAGCCTGTTCAGACATCATTTTGGCCATCACTTTCTGAAACAACTTGTATGTAGCTGAATCAACATTGCTTTCTGCTTCTTGACCCTGCTGCTTGGATGACTTGATGGAGTTCATTTCTTCTCCTTCACTGTCGCTTTGCTGGGGCATTGTTTCCTTTCTAGTCCTCGCCCGAACCATGATAAAATATCAATGTCCTCTCTGAAGGTAAGAATGAGATATTTAGGAAATTTTTTGGAGGAAAAATTATGATAAAGGAAGAAGTCAAAGTCTGATAATGAAAATATCCCATTACAAGGGATTGGGTTGTCACCAAAATTTGTGACAACCACATTGTTTTTCTGAAAAAGGATAAACAAATACTTAATTTTGAAAAGGGACATATCCTGACAAAAATTTATTTTATCACAAAAGAATTTGAAAGAGGATATTTAAAGAAAAATTTGAAGAATTGCAGGCAGGATCAAAAGAATTTGAAGAAATCAGAAGAATAAAGGGAAGATACACCTGGGTTTAAAAAGAGAAAGTTTTGAATAATATATACCCAGGGTTTTGAAAGATATAGGAAAGATATAAAATATCATACAATCACAGATATACAAACAAGGATGTACAAGCAGCATTCCCTAAAGCTGACTCTATATGCAATATTTGAAATGGCAAATAGGATCTTAATCCTAACTCTATGATTTAGATCATCTGATTCCAATCAAGGTACGCCGATATACTCAAGCCGAAGCTCGAAGTACGTGGCATATAAGATATATCTTCGGTTCTAAGGTAAAAGGCTTCCCAACATCCTTGAGCACCTACCGATATACCTCAGACTATGGCCCTTAGGTACGTGGTAGGGGGGCGCGAACCCAAATAAGTGGTCCAGTTGTGAGGCTCTCTCCCGAACTATGGTTCAGTGAGATAGCCTAGCAACGTGAAGACCGGGACAATATAGGTAGGGATGTTTTCAAAATATGATTAACATGCAATAAAATCAGAAGGCTCTAATGCAAGTCCTAAAGAGATAGATTTAAATGAGAAGAAGCATACACTTGCATACATTGTTTTGCATTCAATCCCTAAAATTGAGGAGAGTTGTATTTAAGACCTAAGTCTAATGTGAACATGGATATAATCTCCTCAATATGGTCCTACCAAACCATACTTAGATCCTATATGCAATGATGTCAGCTTTAGGACAGAATCTAGGCTCCTAAGGTTTGCATGGAAATGAAGCTGATATAGAAGAATAAAGACATAGATATAAAAGCAAAGCAAAGGCACAAATTTGACCGAACGAAGACGGGTCCCATCACGGTCGCCAAAACTGTGATCATTGCAAAATTTTTCCTCTCTCGTTGGTTTCTCTCTCTTCCTTCTCTTTTCCTTTTCTAACCTTTATTTTCCTCCTTTTTGAAGGGAGAAGAATAAAAGAAAGAAAAGAGAAAGAGAAGAGAAAAGAAAGAAAGAAAGAGAGAAGATGAACTATTTTGCGCGGTCTCACTTGACCTTAATTTGAAAATATTTAGCAAATAACTCGCCTCCGTTTTTGAAAATATTGCGGGAAAAATGGAGAGACGGGATTCGCTCGTCGGTACGAGGTTTGACCGTTCCAGGCGCCTTTACCAGAAGTAATCGAACCAAGGATCGAATCTATGCCTTTTGCTTTGCCTAAATATAATCTAAGGATTTAATCTAACTCTAAATGCACAAAGAATCATGCTTGTGCAATGCAAGAATGTATGCTCTTTTGAAAAGAATGTTTTGGAAATTTCCAAGTATTCTGAGATGAACTTGGTAAGGGAATGAAGAAATGTTTGAATTTAACTTAGAACTTGAGATAGATCAGAGGAGTTCTAAGTTTTTAAAGTAAATCATGATTGAAAGGATAAATGAGAAAGAATGAAAGGAAATGAAATTTAAAAGTCAGAAATGAATTTTGAACTTGAAATTGAATTTTAGGAAAGGAAATGAATACTTGAGATGGAATTGAATTTGGATTTTCAAGTTTGGAATGTATCTGAGATAATCAAATGGTATTTAAAAATAGAAATGGATTTAGGGAATTCAAATGAGATTGGATTTGAAATCTACAATTGGGAATGGAATTGGATCTTAAAATGGATTTAAGATCTGAAATCTGAGATCCGATGTAAAATTGGGTTCTGGATCCTAAGATGGAATTGGATCTGAAGTCTGAGATCCAAAAGTGGAATTGGACTCTGGATCCTAAAGAGGGATTGGATCTGAAGTCTGAGATCCAAAAGTGGAATTGGACTTTAGATCCTAAAGAGGAATTGGATCTGAAGTCTGAGATCCAAAAGTGGAATTGGACTCTGGATCCTAAAGAGGAATTGGATCTGAAGTCTGAGATCCAATATGAGTGTTGAATCCTGGATCCTAAAGAGAAATTGGATCTGAAATCTGAGATCCAATATGAGTGTTGAATCCTGGATCCTAAAATGTATTTGGAGTTTGTTAAATCCAGAAGATGAATCAAGAACTTTCCAAGTTTGAATTGAACTTGAAAAATGAGATTTAGAATTTGAATCTTGAATATACAAATGAATTTCAAAGTTAAATTGGACTTGAATTTGGAGCTTGAATTCGGAATTTAGAAAATGAATCAAGAATCTCAAAGTTAAATTAAACTTTGAGTTTGATTAGAGTTTTGAATGAAGTTGGAATTTCAAAGTCAAATTTGAACTTTGAAATCTGATTTGAATTTGAATATAAAATGAATTTGAAGTCTCAAAGTTAAATTGAACTTTGAGATTGAAAATAAAATAGAATTTGAAAAATGAAAGGATGAATTGGATTTTACAGGAATTAAAGATTGATTGAAGAAGATATTTACATCACTTGGAGTTTCGAAAAGAAAAGAATTTTGAAAATATGATGCAATTCTATCCTAAATGATGAATGAATTTGAAGAATTTGAATTTTGGATTTTTGAAAAGCTATTCCATTCTTTAAATGAATTAAAACAAGATTGAAGATATAATACATCCTTGACTATGGTCATTGAATGTATTATATAATAATCTATATTTAAATTCAGATGAAGAACAAAAATACATTTGGTGCTTTTATAGAATTTTAAAATGAAATTAACTCTCAATATACCCTGACTATGGCCATTGGTATATATTTTGAGTCAATTTTAAGTTAAATTCTAATAAAAGGAGAAAATATTTAAAGAAATATGATGAATTTTGAAAAATGGATCCAGTGTTATTTCGTAAAAGATAAAAATCCTAAGTTTTGTCCACACCCTGACTATGGCCATTGATGTGGATCATCAACTTAGTATCAATTACCTCTTACGAAATGGTGCACGTGCCATTCGTGTTCCCATTTGTGAGATTTTTAGAAAATAAAAGAGGGAAATGTCATGAATCAAGCAATTCTTAGAAGATATGTACATGCCCACGCATTCTAATCTAAGCTAGAAATGGAAATTTTTCATTGATCTAACCCTCACTTCTTTTAATGGAATTGGAGTTACCTTAATAACATTCTTTACATATCTCCTGCAAATGTAAATTTTGGCATAAAGTAGAGAAATGCATCCGGAAAAGAAATAACATTCTATCTACAATGTAATGAAATATTTACATGTCTAAAGAAAATACATATGAGAGGCCTAGAGCTAAATGTATATTCATGAGGGTGGGCCTATCTAAATATGTATAAGAATATATGGAGACATATGTGTATATTCCTATGACTAAAAAAAAAATCTACATAAGCTCTAAATATATATATATATATATATATATATATATATATATATATATATATATATATATATATATATGATATGTATGATGTTGGTGTCTAAGGGGTAACTTGGAGTGTTTTACATGGTTGTAGATGCAAGAAGAAACACAACAGTGCTTCACTGCTGTAGGTTCAAAGAGACTGCAGTAGTGTTGCTGCTATAAGTTGGAAGGGCTAGGATATAGATGGATGTATTAAATGCTATGAGCAGTACGTTTTGCAGGAGGTTAAGAGCTGGACAGGGTACCGCAGCATATGTACAGAGGGGACAACCATTGCACAGGTGGTGGTGATGCTGCCATATGGTTCAGCAGAGAGTTATGACTAAAGTTGAGATTTTGTGTCCATACCTTCAGATAAAATTGTAGGTGACGTGTAGGAGAGAAAGAGAGAATTAGGTGTTAAAGCAAGGATGGTTCCAAATTGATGTTTTAAAGAATGAAGAGAAGAAATGTGAAATGGCAAGTCTTTTCTAAATCTACCCCTGTTATTCATCATAATAGGGGTCTATTCAAACTAGGACACAACAACTTCAATGAGACTGAAGTTGATATGGCAAATGAAATGGTCCCAATACACATCAACACCCATCACGATGGCAGTAAAAAAAAATGGGGCAGTGGCATTAAAACATGTGTCGCTAGTTGCCACGACAGAGATCAACCAATGAATTAAAGAAGCAGTGGTGTGGGAAATGGGCGAAGGTAATAGAAAACTCATTCATACAAGCATGCATCAAAACTTGGCAAGGAACATCATGTTCCTACCAACTAATTAAGAATATTCACATGTCAGGTAATATATCATCACCGACCAAACTGTTGCACAATGCCTCATAGCCCAAAAAAAAAAATCAGAAAACAGGAGAAACAACAAAAACCACCAATGAGAAGTAATTATCCTTTAAAAAGAAAAGCCAATATGAACATAGAACATGTAGTAGGTACAAATAGTTGATTTCAGCAATGAGATGTGCTCTTAAAAGATTAAATGCCATCTCAATCCTAAAAAGACTGATGACCAGGGGCCACTCCACTGGGTCATTGGCAAAGCTTGTCAAATGGCATCATGGCCTGCAGATAAGAAAACCACTGCAGATAGGAAAAATTTTGGCCCATGTGAGCTAGCTGTGTCCTTTCACAAGATAAATTTGAAAATACTGTTTAAACTGACTAATGACATAGCCAGACATTATTGGACCTATTCATATGAGACAGTGCTCTCATTATTGACCGATTACAGAGGCTAGAGAGCGTTCAAATTTTTTTTATTATTTTTTTTCATTTTTCATTGCATGCTTATCACACTCAATAAAACATATTCATTAGGGGATTTAGAACCCATGGGCCAAAAGAATTTTTGGAAGAATTGAATGCAATTCAACCATTACCAGATGTCCTCCAGTATTTAAAGTATATATATATACCTACAGCTTGAACGATGCCTTCAAGAACGGAGGTAGGTCGTCACAATTCTAATGTAGAGACCTTATATTTCATCCCCATGATGTGAAACTATCACTTTATGAATAGCAGGAGATGGTGGTGGTGGAGAAAGCCATCAATGTAAGCATTCACATAGACAACCAATACGCAGAAGCATACCACACCATGTATAAACCTTAAACAGTAATAAAAATAAATAAATGAAAATAGATGAATGGCTCTCACCTGTTTGCAGTAACCTGACTAGCAGCTTGATTCTTGCGAAAAGGTTCCAGGTTATACGAATATTTCTGCAGACGCCAGCCGAATATGATTCCGATGTATATTTGGATAGTACTAGAGCCTCTAAGCCATTGCATCAGTTTAGTTGAACCTGCAAAAAGAAAAAAAAAATGAGACATGGTTGGATCTATGCAGATTACCCCATCATCAATTATGTCTGGCGTCTACACTGTTTGTAGAACATACAGACATTTGAGAATTTCTCAAGGTCCAGCTGCCCTGTTATTTCCTGCTTGTCAAATGATCCATCATGGGATTATGGATTTAACTCTTTTACTAGTCCTTGATACCTTTGCTACTTAGCACATTTTACGTCATGTGCCAACGAATCACCACATCTCTGAGACTGTCATTCATCTTCAACCTTTTGCGAAAGAGAAAAAAAAGTATTTGATGAAGGCTATATTGATCTAGTCTGCCAATGGAAATATTAGTTGTATAGAGAAGAAAATTTTGATAAGTATCATTGAAGTGGTCATTACAATATCATGAACCTCCTTTTTTTTTTAATGATAGCATTTGGTTGCACCACAGTGGTTTTTGATCCAGCAAGAGCAAATAAGACAGAAGGAAAGACAGAATAATAAGTATAAATCTAAAATAAAGTAGTGCTAACAAGCCCACCCACCAAGCCCTGAGTGGAGTCCCAAACAAAAGTGATTCATATACAAAGCATGATAGACTTTCCCTCCTTTGGATGTGTGTGATCATCGCAAAATTTTTCCTCTCTCGTTGGTTTCTCTCTCTTCCTTCTCTTTTCCTTTTCTAACCTCTATTCTCCTCCTTTTTGAAGGGAGAAGAATAAAAGAAAGAAAAGAAAAGAGAGAAGAGAAAAGAAAGAAAGAAAGAAAGAAAGAAAGAGAGAGAAGAGGAACTCTTTTGCGGGTTTTCACTTGACCTTTATTTGAAAATATTTAGAAAAATTACTCGCCTCAGTTTTGAAAATTTGCGGGAAAAAGATGGAGAGACGAGATTCGCTCGTCGGTACGAGGTTCGACCGTTCCTGGCGCCTTTACCAGGGGTAATCGAACCAAGGATCGAATCTATACCTTTTGCTTTGCCTAAATATAATCTAAGAATTTATTCTAACTCTAAATGCACAAAGAATCATACTTGTGCAATGCAAGGATGTATGCTCTTTTTAAAAGATATTTTTGAAAATTTTCAAGTATTCCGAGATGAACTTGATAAAGGAGTGAAGAAATGATTGAATCTAACTTTAGAACTTGAGATGGATCAAAGAAGTTCTAAGTTCTTGAAGTAAATCAGGATTTGGAAGAATAAATGAGAGAGAATGACTTGAAGCTTTGAAATGAAAGGAAATGAAGTTTCAATGTCAAAATCAACTTTGAATTTGAATTTGATTTTAGAAAAGGAAATGAATACTTGAGATGGAATTGAATTTAAGTTTGGAATGGATCTGAAATAATCAAATGGTACTTAAGGATAGAAAATGGATTTAGGGAGTTCAGACGAGATCTGAAGAATGGAATTGGATTTGAAATCTAGAATTGGGAATGGAATTGGATCTAAAGATGGATTTAAGATCTGAGATCCGAGATAAAATTGGGTTCTGGATCCTAAGATGGATTTGGATCAGAAATCTAAGATCCGACATGTGATTGATTTCTGGATCCTAAAACGGAACTGGATCTAAAGTCTGAGATCCAAAAGTGAAACTGGATTCTGGATCCTAAGATGGATTTTGGATCTGAAGTCTAAGATCCAATGTAGAGTTGGACTCTGGATCCTAAGATGGATTTGGATCTGAAGTCTGAGATCCAATGTGAAATTAGAGTCTGGATCCTAAAGGAGAATTGGACCTGAAGTCTGAGATCCAATGTAGAATTGTTTTTAGAAAACTGGATCCAAGTTGATCCCATTTCGGATTTGAAATTTCCAAAATTTGATTTGAGAATTTGAATGTTGAATATGCAAATGAATTCTAAAGTCAGATTGGACTTCGAAGCTTGAATCTGGAATTTAGAAGATGAATCCATATTTCCAATTTTGAATTAAATTTGGAGAATGAAATTCAGGAATTGAATCTTGAATAAATGAATTTCAAAGTCGATTTAGACCTTGAATTTGAAGTTTGAATTTTGAAATGTAGAAGAGGAAGAGAATCTCAAAGTTAAATTGAACTTTGGATTTGATTTGGAGTATTTGAATAAAAATAAATTTGGAATTTCAAAGTCAAATTGAACTTTGAAATCTGATTTGAATAAAAAATGAATTTGAAATCTCAGAGTTAGATTGAATTTTGAGATTTAACAATGAAATAGAATCTTGAAAATTGAAAGAATGAATCAGATTTGATAAGGATTGAAGATAGATTTGAAGAAAGATATTTACTTGGAGTTTTTGAAAAATAAATTTTTGAAAATATGATGTAATTCTATCCTAAATGATGAATGAATCTAGATTTTTGAAATTGGATTTTGAAAAGCTATTCCATTCTTTAAATGAATTAAAATAAGATTGAAGATATAATGCATCCTTGACTATGGTCATTGGATGTATTATATAATAATCTGTATTTAAATTCAGGTGAAGAATGAAACATATTTTGTGCTTTTATAGAGTTTAAAATGGAATTAATTCTCAATATACCCTGACTATGGCCATTGGTATATATTTTGAGCTAATTCTAAGTTAAACTCTAATAAAAGAAGGAAATATATGATGATTTTGAAAAGAGGGATCCATTGTGGATCCAGTGTTATTTCATAAAAGATAAAAACACTAAGTCTTGTTTACATCCCGACTATGGCCGTTGATGTAAATCATGAACTTAGGATTAATTTACCTCTTACGAAATGATGCACGTAACATTCGTGTTTCACCATTGTGAGAATTTGAAAATAAAAGGGAAAATGATACGAAAAGAGAAATTTTCAAGACATATATATGTTCATGTATTCTAATCTAATATTACAATCTAACTATTGCAAAATTTTGAATTGGGTTGAGATTCAATTTCTTAAATGGAGAAGAAAGATATAGAGAACTCCAGGTTATCATACAGAAAACAGTTTGCCAAGTACCATGTTGAATCTAGAAGACAATTGATATAATGTACCTTTATACTAACAAAAATTCGACACCTCATACTTGGTGGGAAGTCATTCATACATGATATACTAAGATTAACGGAGAATTGTATGCCAAGGTATATGCAAAAGAAAAGAAGAAAGCAATAGAGAGCAGTTACCTGAGTAAATCCCTACATTTATTACTTGTTATTGCATAGGTTTTGTGAAAATTTTCCTTTTACCCTGTTATGAAGATGAGGCATATGAATCACTGTATTGTTAGACTTACTGACCCTCTATGATGCCATCTGCAGGATGTTATTCAAAACACCAGCTGGTCCTGAGATGAGATTTGAATGAGCAAGCTTCTCCTTTTCTCTTGTGGTGGGCAAACAATGTGATCAGCACCAGAATTCATTGGTATTAAATCAATCTTAAAAGTATGTGACCATCAACTCCATATCAAATAAGTAAAGAATGTAACACATATTTCCCAAATAATAGCAGTAAAGCCTATATATCAATTAAATACCAAGGTGTTTAACACCACATTCCGAGCAAGACTTGGACGTTACTTGTAAATAGGGAGTTCCATATTCATCGCAGAACTGTGCTGGAATAGTTGGCAGCATATGCAAATGGGCAGCAATATATATTGTGGATAATAACAACAGAGTGCTGCTATACAGTAGAAAAAATCTGAGATATACAGATTTCAAGGCATCATATAAATAGAATCCAGATGATTTTGAAATCAATAACACTCAGTGGCTGCTGAAATTTGCAGTAACATTCGGCAATTCCAATGATCAAATGAATCGGAATTAACTCCGCTCACTAAAAATTCCCAAGTGTTCAGAAATCAAGAAAACAGATTTGCAGGTATTCCGAAATCTAGATTTGATACAAGAAACATTTTAACCATTGGCCATTCAAATATTTAGTAAGAAACCAACGTATCTCATAGTCCTGGATTTTTTTTTTAATGCCAGAAAAAGACAAGTGATTGTGTGAATCATTTATGAAGTGTTGTAGCTAAATGACGTATCATAGATGGACATCTGAAGTAACAAAACATCCCAAAGAATAGATTGGTCAACCAGAATAAGAATTTAGGTATACAGTCAATGACCAGGGAGAGACGTAGCATCAGGGGCCTGGTTGTACTTCCCAATACTTGATTACCCTTAAATGGCTGGGAATTGCCCATTATACAAATGAACAGAATGAAAGAATCTTCTGATAGTTCATGCTTGTTTAGAAAGTTGTCTTTGCAGAAATATAAAGAGGATCAATATTGAGCCGACCATCTTTGGCCCTCTTTGCTCCAGTGTGTGGGGGTCAGCAAGCATGAATATCTAGCTTATCCTAAATGAAACCAAAGAGCCTTTTCAAAGAATGACAGGATGTAATACCATGCTTACCTCCTGGATGCTGATAGTAATATGAGGCTTTGATGATCCAAGATGATAACTGCAGAGTGAATTTGATGTCTGGAACTTTGATTTATTGTTTCTCCAAGCAATTAGATAGCGAAACCCATGACACGGCTTAATCTGATAGAGCTGGAATAGGATGACTTCAATACTTGCACCAAGGCATCTTACAAGAAGATATATTCTGCTGAGGAATGATTGCCACTTCCGCTGTCCTAAAAGGTGGTATTGATCCAGCAGAAGATTTCTCTGTTCGGAAGAGCAGATGGTGGTGATGTTGTGTAACGCCTGAAAGGTGGAAGACATAACATTAGAGATGAGGACATAGAAATCAGTAAAATATTGAAATTATAGATTATGCCACTCGAGATGCAGAAAGTGTCCATAATAATTTGCTTCCAGTAGATCTGCCTTCGCACTAAATTTTCACAGAAAATGAAGTTCAAAGTGAGTGTTTAGCAAAACACTCCTGTAGCTATGATAATATACCCACCCTTGCTGGCTTCACACATATTTTAAAACTGATTACCTCATACCTCGAGTTGTGACTATCTAGATGCTTTTAAATTCAGGTCATATTCCCAGGTAGTTGTGTAGATGCTAATGTCACTCTTGAATAGTAGCATAAGCATCTTTCAACTTCGTGAAGCTTCTTCCCCTTTGTCAAAAAGATTCCATTCCTGTATTTTCATTATTCAATTCGCAGTAACAGAGAATGGCCAGCACTAGGTCAATCATGAAAGTCTTTCATCTGGCACAGGACTGATCAAATGGTTAGAACAAAGTATATGATTAAGAAGCTGCAAACGTTCTTCCCAACAGACAGATATTGCAGGACAATCATAGAAAACAACATGAATTATATAGGTCAGGTACAAGGATAATTGAACAAATTGCTAACAATTGTACTGAAAATAAAAAGACTTCCTGCATCAGATTCAGTGAGGTTTATCAAAAACCAGGTTGCTAGACCCGCAAGAATTGTATTTGCTAGTATGCCAAAAATTTAGAAAATAATCTGAAAACAGTGGATAACCTGAGCAACCGAAATGATAGGACATAAGAGTATTAATACAAAAATACAAATCTGCAATGGGGTTATATTTCCACAATCTAGAGTCATGGAGGAAAATCAAAAGTAACAGAAATAAACGCATACACAGTGACAGTTCATTGCTATAAAACCAGAAACAGTATAATCACCCAAAGCAGAACCATCCTTGTAGTAACCCAGATGAGTGTAAAGCCTGCACTTATCAGCATGAAGTGTCTTTGAAATGGTTGTCCTGGCTTCAACATCGTCGTTTCATATCATAGACAGGACTAGCATCCCTATTCAGATATCAAAACTCCAATACTTTTGCACCTGTTAACATAATTGTGGGTGTGATTCTAAGTGATAGACACTGTGATTATCGCAGCAAGTGGTGCAATCAAAGTCAATAGCTCGACTCCAGCTTCCATAATCGCCCTTAGTGCCTCCACAGCTTTCCCATAGACCTCCGATCATGATCAGGTGATCATGAATTCAAGGGATCACCGATATCCTCAGTAGCTTCAGTTACCTTTCTTGAGAATGGTGCGAAGCCCCATAGAGGAATTCTAACATCGAGATCCAAATGCTGAATATGATCCGGCATCTTATTGCAACAACAAACATCAGGAACAAAAGGTTATACCATTCAAGATACAAATTGCAACAACTGGCCCGAAGGAAGTTTAAAACGCGAATCACCATGTAGCAGAGGATTAGATCCGAGCATGAAATCAGAACAAAGAGGCATGCTTATAAATGTAATGAATGGAGAGATGAGATACGTATATCCGAATATAGGCATTATTGGACATCAGTTTGATGAAGATGATATGCTGCAACCATATGCCAGATGATGCAATGCTGAATTCACAGAAAAGGTGTGGATTCAAAATGCAATAAACAAAGAGAGATGAAAAACATGAGAACCTATGAAATGAAAACATAAATACACATCAATGCCAAAGACATTGATCAGAAATCATTTACGAAAAACATTTAGATGCTAGGATGAAAGAAAAAAATAAATTTGTGAAAAGGGGATACGCTGTAAAGGGAAAACCGATATATAGTAAATGAATTATAACTTATGTGAAATACATAGAAGAACTCATAAAAAAGAATGTATCCAGTACAATGAATTAGAACAATGGAAAGGCCATCTGGTGCTTCTGAATGATGAATCAAAATGTAAAAGATAAACAAAACAAAAATGACAACAAGGGAAAGGGAAAATGGGAATTTAAATGTAGGAATCGATAGATTCCGTCAATGTTGCAAATGGGTGGATCGATCCTGCATATATTGCAGGTCGATTCCACCACTTTGCTTTATAAAAAAAGGAGGGAAATGATGGGAAATGAAAAAAAATCAAAACCGATGGATGTTGACAACAAAGGGAAAGAAATGCTTACAGGAAAAAAAGGAAGAGTAGAGGAAAGAGATCACTTACCTGTAGTTCTGCTGCCAGGATGATTGGTTTCCCGGGGAGATGAAGACGAATGATGCATGAAGAAGCAGCAAGGAAAGGGTGAAGGCCCATCAGAGAAGAAGGAAGAAGAAGATGCAGGGGTGAGACGCGGTTTGTGAAGTAGAGAGAAGAGAAGGAGACCGGTGGTGTGGTGAAGACGGATGCTGCGTGAAGAAAATGGTGCGGGGGTGAAGGAGCGGTCCTCAGCCTTTCCCCTTCGTGCCTCTTTTAAAGAGGAAGAAGAAGCTTCAGGAGGATCCGATTTGTTGGAAATCGATGGCGGAGGATGAAGGTGGTTGGCGATGAAGGGAGATCGGGAGATGGAGGAGTAAGGTTTTGGCGAGTTTTGGTGAGGGAGGCGAGGGAAAAGCCTCAGCTCGAGAAACCCTAACTTGGTTAAAAGGGAATTTTCTCAAAATTTCCAAAAAAGGTCTTTTGAAACAATTTTTTCTAAAAAACGGGTCTTTAAAGTTATTTTCTTCATTATTCTGATTTTTTTATTCTTTTCTCGGCCCTTTTCTTGATTTTTTTTTTGTTTATTTTTTCGAGAGTAAAATTCTAACACCTGAGCAGTACGAGAGATAAAACTATTTTTTTTTGTATTTTTCTGAGAAAAATATTTACAAAAGTATTTTTCTAAGAATTTCTGACCATTTCGGGGAAATTTCTTCAGAAGAATGGGTTTGGACCCAGATTTTGAGAGAATGTTCGAGTTTTGACACTCGAATCGAGAAATTCAATGTGATGGATCCAAACGGATGTCGAATGGACTGTTCGAGCTATTTAAAGACTATTTTTGGTATTTTCTATAATTTAAATTTAAAATTTGAACAAGGAGATTTAGATTTGGATCTGGACAATGGATCCAGATCCGAAATCAATTTAAACATATAAAATGAATTTGATTTCAGTAAAACTTGAGAAATGAACTGGAATTTATATTTAAAAATGACACATTTGCTCAAAAAATGAATTTAGGGGCAAGAAGGGAATATTTAAAAGATTTTGAAAAATTTGGGGTGTTCACAGATGCCCCTCTTTGCTACTAAGCCAGTTGAAAGCCGAGCTTAGTGGCAAGGAAAACACTCTAAATTTTTAAAAAAAATGCCCCAGTGAGCCGATCTGAACTGGGTGTGGAAGAATTTGATTTAAAAGGCATGGTTCTTCAGATTTAAAATTTTATCCTTGAATGGCTTGGGGAAGACGAAATCCTCGGAGATGATATGACTGAATAATAGAGATGAGGAAATCATGATGGGACTTTGGGCGATGACATTGAAATGATGAAAGATAAGGAATTTAGATCAAGTCTCGTGGGTGAGACTAGATCAGCTTTTGAAATGACTCAGGTTTGACCCTTAACCTGGATGGGACGAAGATATATCAAAATAACCTGAATGGGGAAAGGAATATATGAGGACTTTGATGGGACATTTTTTGAGAAAACACCTCATGAGATGAAGCTCAAGCAAGATTTTATTTCGAATGGATATACAAAGCATAGATTCCACGATGGGAAGAACTATGATGGGACTGGAAGGAAAACACCTCGTCGAAACGAGGGAAACTCGTTGGAACGAGATTCAGGTTTAACCACAACCTGAAGGGGACGACCATATAGAATCTTGAGTGAAGAGACCATGATGGGACTTTCGGAGTTTGGACGAACAAATCCGAAAGGGGTTTTGCGAAAGGAGGAAGGAAATGGGGTTCCCTAAAGCTTTGAAAAAAAGGG
The DNA here is from genome assembly GCF_984573655.1 of Nuphar pumila. Lineage (NCBI taxonomy): Eukaryota > Viridiplantae > Streptophyta > Magnoliopsida > Nymphaeales > Nymphaeaceae > Nuphar > Nuphar pumila. The sequence continues at coordinate 53,599,226 of NC_143250.1, read as the reverse complement.
ATGAACTTGGACGTCTCATTGCTGAGACTAAATTAGCTTTTTGAATTTAATGACCTCTCGTAGGAAGTACAGGTTTTGACCCTTAACCTGAGTGGGAACGACCATACGGGATCCTCAAAACCGTGATGGGACAGGAGAGATACTTCAGCTGAATGAGGCAACTATTCTGGAAAATAAGGAGATGTGAGGAAAAATGAACGATGAATAAGGTAGGAGGCGAATCTTTCGATGGGGTGAAAGATGAATAAGGCAGACCTTTTATCAAGGAGACAAATCTCTTGACAAGGCGAAAGATGGAACAAGGCAAATCATTTAGACAGGAGAAGGTAAAAGTGAAATATGAAGATGGCGATGAAGATGGCAATCCTTTTTAGCAAGGAGAAGGTAAGATATGAAGATATGAAGATGGCAAATAGTAAAAAGAAGGCAAAATGTGAAAATGTGAAGATGGCAATCCTTTTGGCAAGGAGAAGGAAAAATGTGAAATATGAAGAAGGCAATCCTTTTGACAAGGAGAATGTAAGATGTGAAATATGAAGAAGACAATCCTTTTAACAAGGAGAATGTAAAATGTAAGATATGAAGAAGGCAATCCTTTTAACAAGGAGAAGGCAAGTCTCTTGACAAAGCGAAAGACGAGGAAGACAATCATTTAATCAAGGAGAAAGGCAAATCTTTTGACAATGCAAAAAGACAGGGAAGGCGATCCTTTTATCAAGGAGACGAATCTCTTGACAAGGCGAAAGACGAAGAAGGCAATCCTTTAATTAAGGAGAAGGCAAGCCTCTCGACAAAGCGAAAGACAGAGAAGGCAATCCTTTTATCAAGGAGAAGGCGAGTCTCTCGACAAAGCGAAAGACGGGGAAGGCAATCCTTTTATCAAGGAGAAGGCGAGTCTCTCGACAAAGCGAAAGACGGAGAAGGCAATCCTTTTATCAAGGAGAAGGCGAGTCTCTCGACAAAGCGAAAGACGGGGAAGGCAATCCTTTTATCAAGGAGAAGGCCAGTCTCTCGACAAAGCGAAAGACGGAGAAGGCAATCCTTTTATCAAGGAGAAGGCGAGTCTCTCGACAAAGCGAAAGACGGAGAAGGCAATCCTTTTATCAAGGAGAAGGCGAGTCTCTCGACAAAGCGAAAGACGGAGAATGTAAACAACTCTAGGTGATATAAAAAATGGATATCAAATATTTATTTCATTCTTAGAATATCTAGAAAATTTTGCCAATGGGATAAATTTATAGTTGACTTCAACGCTTAAAATGTGCACGTATGTGCGAAAGATATTCCCTCTTTTACCTAGAGTATTTCCTCCAACGAGGTTAACTCTTTGGTTTTAAGAGTCAAATTCAAAATTTTAGCGCTGATGACTTTCTTCAAGGAAGCTATGCATTTCCCTGATATGAGAAGAGAAGAAAATATTCTCAATTTCATAAAAGCAAGTAGTGAAAAGATATTGATAAAAGAATTTTGCATGAGAAAAGACGACTTCTGGCAATTTAGGCAGTTTGATATCTGAGTGTTTTCTCATGATGATCTTCTTGCACTCTTTTTGAGTCATTGGGCTTTTTCGGGCTTTTTACATCATCCTTCATTTGGATGTGTCCTGACTTTTCTCTCTTTTTCAAAGAAGGGTACGTCACAAACTCCTTCATCTCGGAGATGCTCCGATCCTTCTTTTTCTCAGGGATTATATATGATATTGGCACAAAAGGTCTTTAGGTGATAGCAGAAATCAAATATCTTTTAGGGTTTGTCGGTAGGCCCATCACACTCGCCTTCATCTCGACGGTGATCTGAACTTTCCCTGAAAGGATCCTTCACAAACTCCTTCATCTCGGTAGATGATCCAAATCTTCTTTGGCCTCGGGGGTCTACTCGCTTAATTCGCCTTCATCTTGACGATAATTGAGAGATCCCTTTTGCAGATATTTGATTGCAACTTTAGAATGTGAATATATGGATTAGGTGAATTCTTTTATAGCTCAAGATATTTCCACTGTCTAATTGCCAGGAAATCGTCTTTAAACATGCATCATAACTATGATCAATATCAATTCGCTTCTGGCTTTTCAATATCATCGAATATTTATTTCACTAATCATACCGAGGATATTTCTTTTATCCTTTTGGTTGATCAAGAGGAAAAAGATTTGAATTTTACCTCTTTTCTGCAAAGAGTTTCACCTTTTATGAAGAAAATACTAGAGGTAATCCAAGGTAATTCTTTTGTGCAGTAAGATTTATTTGGAATCAACAAATATTTTTAGCAAATTGGCAAAGTTTTCATGACTTCTATGTGAAATATTTACTCAATATAGATTTTGATGCGACCTTTAGTTGCAATTTATGATTTAGAACATTTCATTTAACGACCAGCGAAGTAGCTGGGACATTTCATTTAGCGACCAGCGAAGTAGCTGGGACATTTCATTTAGCGACCAGCGAAGTAGCTGGGACATTTCATTTAGCGACCAGCGAAGTAGCTGGGACATTTCATTTAGCGACCAGCGAAGTAGCTGGGACATTTCATTTAGCGACCAGCGAAGTAGCTGGGACATTTCATTTAGCTACCAGTGAAGTAGCTGGGACATTTCATTTAGCGACCAGCAAAGTAGCTGGGACATTTCATTTAGCGACGAGCGAAGTAGCTGGGACATTTCATTTAGCGACCAGCGAAGTAGCTGGAACATTTCATTTAGCGACCAGCGAAGTAGCTGGGACATTTCATTTAGCGACCAACGAAGTAGCTGGAACATTTCATTTAGCGACCAGCGAAGTAGCTGAAACATTTCATTTAGCGACCAGCGAAGTAGCTGGAACATTTCATTTAGCGACCAGCGAAGTAGCTGGGACATTTCATTTAGCGACCAGCGAAGTAGCTGGGACATTTCATTTAGCGACCAGCGAAATAGCTGGAACATTTCATTTAGCGACCAACGAAGGAGTTGGAACATTTCATTTAGCGACCAACGAAGGAGTTGGAACATTTCATTTAGCGACCAGCAAAGTAGCTGGAACATTTCATTTAATCATTTAACGACCAACGAAGTAGCTGGGACATTTCATTTAATCATTTAACGACCAGCGAAGTAGCTGGGACATTTCATTTAGTGACCAGTGAAAACTGAGACCTTTCATTTAACGACCAGCGAAATAGCTGGAACATTTTATTTAATCATTTAACGACCAGCGAAGTAGCTGGGACATTTCATTTAATCATTTAACGACCAGCGAAGTAGCTGGGACATTTCATTTAATCATTTAACGACCAGCGAAGTAGCTGGGACATTTCATTTAATCATTTAACGACCAACGAAGTAGCTGGGACATTTCATTTAATCATTTAACGACCAGCGAAGTAGCTGTGACATTTCATTTAATCATTTAACGACCAGTGAAGTAGCTGGGACATTTCATTTAATCATTTAACGACCAGCGAAGTAGCTGGGACATTTCATTTAATCATTTAACGACCAGCGAAGTAGCTGGGACATTTCATTTAATCTTTTAACGACCAGCGAAGTAGCTGGGTCATTTCATTTAATCATCTAACGACCTGATTTAAGATTGAGACTTTTGAAAGACAACCAGTACGAGGACTGAACTTGATCTTTAGATTTAAATTTTTTAGCAAAATAACCAGTGCGAGCACTAGGTTTTCCAACTGAGAGTCGGGAAGGAGATCGGCCTATTTAAGATATTTAGAGATCGAGGCAAGAAGAATGGCCGGGTTTTCAGGATTATCCCTTATCCTGAAGGGAAAATGGAATAGACATTTTTGAAGAGAATTTAGAAAAGAATGATTCAGGTTTATCCCTTAACCTGAAGGGGAAATGGAATAGACATTTGATGAGAATTTAGGAAAAGAATGATTCAGGTTTATCCCTTAACCTGAAGGGGAAATGAAATAGATATTTGATGAGAATTTAGGAAAAGAATGATTCAGGTTTATCCCTGAAGGGGAAATATAAGATTTTATGAAGAGATAACCTGAGACATGAATTTAGAAGAGATATGACAAGATTTAGAATTTATGATCTATGATTTAGATGGACCAGATATGTGACGGGGAATATAAAAAGAATAAACTTTGAGAAGACAAAAGGATATAGAACTTTGAAAAAAATGTAGAACATTTGAGGAAAATTTGATTTTATTTTTGTGAAAAGAATTCTCATAGGTAGCATGGTTGCCCCTATGAGTGATCTCAGGATTATCCCTTATCCTGAATGAAAAAGAATTTAAGGAATTTTAATAAAGAGAGATTGATATAAATTTAGAAAATCAATGAAGGTTGACAAAAACTTCTATTTACAAAAGAATCCTCGTAGGTAGCGTTATTGCTCCTACGAGGGGTTTCAGGATTATCCCTTATCCTGAATGGGAAAAGAATAGAATTTAAGAAAATTTAGCGAAGGCAAGTTGATATAAATCTAGAAAATCAATAAAGATTAACAAAACTTGTATTTACAAAAGAATCCTCATAGGTAGCGTTGTTGCTCCTACAAGGGGTCTCAGGATTTTCCCTTATCCTGAATGGGAACATAATAGAATTTAAGAAAATTTAGCGAAGGCAAATTGATATAAATCTAGAAAATCAATAAAGATTAACAAAACTTGTATTTACAAAAGAATCCTCATAGGTAGCGTTGTTGCTCCTACAAGGGGTTTCAGGATTTTCCCTTATCCTGAATGGGAAAAAGAATAGAACTTTAAAGAAAAATTGATATAAATTTAGAAATCAATAAAGATCGATAAAACTTGTATTTGCAAAAAGAATTCTCGTAGGTAGCATTGTTGCCCCTACGAGAGGTCTCAGGATTATCCCTTATCCTGAATGGGAATAAGAATAGAATTTAAGAAAATTTAATGAAGGAAAATTGATATAAATCTAGAAATTCAATAAAGATTGACAAAACTTGTATTTACAAAAGAATCCTCATAGGTAGCGTTGTGGCTCCTACGAAGGGTTTCAGGATTATCCCTTATCCTAAATGAAAAAAAGAATAGAATTTAAGAAAATTTAGTGAAGGCAAATTGATATAAATCTAGAAAATCAATAAAGATTGGCAAAACTTGTATTTACAAAAGAATCCTCATAAGTAGCGTTATTGCTCCTACGAGGGGTTTCAGGATTTTCCCCTATCCTGAATGGGAACACCTCGGACAACGAGGGTCAGGTTTATCCCTTAACCTGAGGGGGAACGATAGAAGGAAATACCTCATGGGAAAGAGGCATCAGGTTTATCCCTTAACCTGAAAGGGTAAAGATTTGATAAAATTTTAATGGAAATGAGGAAATATCGATAAACTTGATAAAAACTTGATAAAATTGATATAAACTTGATAAAAATACGAATAAAATGAATGAAACTGAAGAAAATATCAAATTTAACTGAAAATTTATAAGATTTAAGAGAAAAAAGAGTTTTTAAGATCCTGCCTGCATATGGGATCTTGAAAGGAAAATGTTTATTTAAAAGATAGGTGAAAAATCATTTTTGGGAAGAAAATCTACCGTAAGAAGAATGATCAGTGCGAGATCTGATCCTATAAAATGGAGAATCATCATGAGAGATCATCATGAGGTTTGATTTCGAAGATAGTGGTTTAAAAACCAAATTTGAAAGAGAAAACAAAACATGAGGTGATGATTTTGAAGACAAATGGTTTTCAAAACTTAATTTGGAAAAGGAAAATCAGCATGTTAGTTTATTTAAAAGGGATTTAGATCAAAATATTTAAATTTTTGAAGAATTTTGCACGAATTTTATGATTTTGAAAATCCTCATAGGTAATATCATTTCTCTCATGATGGAGGAAAACAAGTTTTGAAAAATAAATGACAAGGATTTAAAAATTTTGAAAAATAGCAGGTAGGATCAAAATGATTTTGAAGAAATCAGAAAGAAAAGGCAATACACCTGGGGTTTTAAAAGAGGAAATTTTGAATAATATATACCCAGGGTTTTGGAAAATATAAGAAAGATATATAAAGTATCATACAATCACAGATATACAAGCAAGGATGCACAAACATCACTCCCTAAAGCTGACTCTATATGCAATATTTAAAATGGCTGATAGGACCTTAATCCTAACTCTAAGATTTATATCATCTGGTTCCAATCAAGGTATGCCGATATACTTAAGCCGAAGCTCGAAGTACGTGGCATATAAGATATCTCTCCGGTTCTAAGGTAAAGGTTTCCCAACATCCTTGAGCACCTACCGATATACCTCGGACTATGGCCCTTAGGTACGTGGTAGGGGGGCGCGAACCCAAATAAGTGGTCCAGTTGTGAGGCTCTCTCCCGAACTATGGTTCAGTGAGACAGCCCAGCAATGTGAAGACCAGGACAAATATAGGTAGGGATGTTTACAAAATATGATCAACATGCAATAAAATCAGAAGGCTCTAATGCAAGTCCTAAAAAGATAGATTTTAAATAAGAAGAAGCATACACTTGCATACATTGTTTTGCATTCAATCCCTAAAATTGAGGAGAGTTGTATTTAAGACCTAAGTCTAATGTGAACATGAAGTAATCTCCTCAATATGGTCCTACCAAACCATACTTAGATCCTATATGCAATGATGTCAGCTTAGGACAGAGTCTAGGCTCCTCAGGTTTGCATGGAAAATGTAGCTGACATATGTTAGAATAAAGACTTAGATTATATAAAAGCAAAGCAAAGGCATAGATTCAACCGGACAAAGACAAAGTCCCATCACGGTCGCCAAAACTGTGATCATCGCAAAATTTTTTCTCTCTCGTTGGTTTCTCTCTCTTCCTTCTCTTTTCCTTTTCTAACCTCTATTCTCCTCCTTTTTGAAGGGAGAAGAATAAAAGAAAGAAAAGAAAAGAGAGAAGAGAAAAGAAAGAAAGAAAGAGAGAGAAGAGGAACTCTTTTGCGGGTTTTCACTTGACCTTTATTTGAAAATATTTAGAAAAATTACTCACCTCCGTTTTGAAAATTTGCGGGAAAAAGATGGAGAGACGGGATTCGCTCGTCGGTACGAGGTTCGACCGTTCCTGGCGCCTTTACCAGGGGTAATCGAACCAAGGATCGAATCTATGCCTTTTGCTTTGCCTAAATATAATCTAAGAATTTATTCTAACTCTGAATGCACAAAGAATCATACTTGTGCAATGCAAGGATGTATGCTCTTTTTAAAAGATATTTTTGAAAATTTTCAAGTATTCCGAGATGAACTTGATAAAGGAGTGAAGAAATGATTGAATCTAACTTTAGAACTTGAGATGGATCAAAGAAGTTCTAAGTTCTTGAAGTAAATCAGGATTTGGAAGAATAAATGAGAGAGAATGACTTGAAGCTTTGAAATGAAAGGAAATGAAGTTTCAAAGTCAAAATCAACTTTGAATTTGAATTTGATTTTAGAAAAGGAAATGAATACTTGAGATGGAATTGAATTTAAGTTTGGAATGGATCTGAAATAATCAAATGGTACTTAAGGATAGAAAATGGATTTAGGGAGTTCAGACGAGATCTGAAGATTGGAATTGGATTTGAAATCTAGAATTGGGAATGGAATTGGATCTAAAGATGGATTTAAGATCTGAGATCCGAGATAAAATTGGGTTCTGGATCCTAAGATGGATTTGGATCAGAAATCTAAGATCCGACATGTGATTGATTTCTGGATCCTAAAACGGAACTAGATCTGAAGTCTGAGATCCAAAAGTGAAACTGGATTCTGGATCCTAAGATGGATTTTGGATCTGAAGTCTAAGATCCAATGTAGAGTTGGACTCTGGATCCTAATATGGATTTGGATCTGAAGTCTAAGATCCAATGTGAAATTAGAGTCTGGATCCTAAAGGAGAATTGGACCTGAAGTCTGAGATCCAATGTAGAATTGTTTTTAGAAAACTGGATCCAAGTTGATCCCATTTCGGATTTGAAATTTCCAAAATTTGATTTGAGAATTTGAATGTTGAATATGCAAATGAATTCTAAAGTCAGATTGGACTTCGAAGCTTGAATCTGGAATTTAGAAGATGAATCCATATTTCCAATTTTGAATTGAATTTGGAGAATGAAATTCAGGAATTGAATATTGAATAAATGAATTTCAAAGTCGATTTAGACCTTGAATTTGAAGTTTGAATTTTGAAATGTAGAAGAGGAAGAGAATCTCAAAGTTAAATTGAACTTTGGATTTGATTTGGAGTATTTGAATATAAATGAATTTGGAATTTCAAAGTCAAATTGAACTTTGAAATCTGATTTGAATAAAAAATGAATTTGAAATCTCAGAGTTAGATTGAATTTTGAGATTTAACAATGAAATAGAATCTTGAAAATTGAAAGAATGAATCGGATTTGATAAGGATTGAAGATAGATTTGAAGAAAGATATTTACTTGGAGTTTTTGAAAAATGAATTTTTGAACATATGATGTAATTCTATCCTAAATGATGAATGAATCTAGATTTTTGAAATTGGATTTTGAAAAGCTATTCCATTCTTTAAATGAATTAAAATAAGATTGAAGATATAATGCATCCTTGACTATGGTCATTGGATGTATTATATAATAATCTGTATTTAAATTCAGGTGAAGAATGAAACATATTTTGTGCTTTTATAGAGTTTAAAATGAAATTAATTCTCAATATACCCTGACTATGGCCATTGGTATATATTTTGAGCTAATTCTAAGTTAAACTCTAATAAAAGAAGGAAATATATGATGATTTTGAAAAGAGGGATCCAGTGTGGATCCAGTGTTATTTCATAAAAGATAAAAACACTAAGTCTTGTTTACATCCCGACTATGGCCGTTGATGTAAATCATCAACTTAGGATTAATTTACCTCTTACGAAATGATGCACGTGTCATTCGTGTTTCACCATTGTGAGAATTTGAAAATAAAAGGGAAAATGATACGAAAAGAGCAATTTTCAAGACATATATATGTTCATGTATTCTAATCTAATATTACAATCTAACTATTGCAAAATTTTGAATTGGGTTGAGATTCAATTTCTTAAATGGAGAAGAAAGATATAGAGAACTCCAGGTTATCATACAGAAAACAGTTTGCCAAGTACCATGTTGAATCTAGAAGACAATTGATATAATGTACCTTTATACTAACAAAAATTCGACACCTCATACTTGGTGGGAAGTCATTCATACATGATATACTAAGATTAATGGAGAATTGTATGCCAAGGTATATGCAAAAGAAAAGAAGAAAGCAATAGAGAGCAGTTACCTGAGTAAATCCCTACATTTATTACTTGTTATTGCATAGGTTTTGTGAAAATTTTCCTTTTACCCTGTTATGAAGATGAGGCATATGAATCACTGTATTGTTAGACTTACTGACCCTCTATGATGCCATCTGCAGGATGTTATTCAAAACACCAGCTGGTCCTGAGATGAGATTTGAATGAGCAAGCTTCTCCTTTTCTCTTGTGGTGGGCAAACAATGTGATCAGCACCAGAATTCATTGGTATTAAATCAATCTTAAAAGTATGTGACCATCAACTCCATATCAAATAAGTAAAGAATGTAACACATATTTCCCAAATAATAGTAGTAAAGCCTATATATCAATTAAATACCAAGGTGTTTAACACCACATTCTGAGCAAGACTTGGAGGTTACTTGTAAATAGGGAGTTCCATATTCATCGCAGAACTGTGCTGGAATAGTTGGCAGCATATGCAAATAGGCAGCAATATATATCGTGGATAATAACAGCAGAGTGCTGCTATACAGTAGAAAAAAATCTGAGATATACAGATTTCAAGGCATCATATAAATAGAATCCAGATGATTTTGAAATCAATAACACTCAGTGGCTGCTGAAATTTGCAGTAACATTCGGCAATTCCAATGATCAAATGAATCGGAATTAACTCCGCTCACTAAAAATTCCCAAGTGTTCAGAAATCAAGAAAACAGATTTGCAGGTATTCCGAAATCTAGATTTGATACAAGAAACATTTTAACCATTGGCCATTCAAATATTTAGTAAGAAACCAACGTATCTCATAGTCCTGGATTTTTTTTTTAATGCCAGAAAAAGACAAGTGATTGTGTGAATCATTTATGAAGTGTTGTAGCTAAATGACGTATCATAGATGGACATCTGAAGTAACAAAACATCCCAAAGAATAGATTGGTCAACCAGAATAAGAATTTAGGTATACAGTCAATGACCAGGGAGAGACGTAGCATCAGGGGCCTGGTTGTACTTCCCAATACTTGATTACCCTTAAATGGTTGGGAATTGCCCATTATACAAATGAACAGAATGAAAGAATCTTCTGATAGTTCATGCTTGTTTAGAAAGTTGTCTTTGCAGAAATATAAAGAGGATCAATATTGAGCCGACCATCTTTGGCCCTCTTTGCTCCAGCGTGTGGGGGTCAGCAAGCATGAATATCTAGCTTATCCTAAATGAAACCAAAGAGCCTTTTCAAAGAATGACAGGATGTAATACCATGCTTACCTCCTGGATGCTGATAGTAATATGAGGCTTTGATGATCCAAGATGATAACTGCAGAGTGAATTTGATGTCTGGAACTTTGATTTATTGTTTCTCCAAGCAATTAGATAGCGAAACCCATGACACGGCTTAATCTGATAGAGCTGGAATAGGATGACTTCAGTACTTGCACCAAGGCATCTTACAAGAAGATATATTCTGCTGAGGAATGATTGCCACTTCCGCTGTCCTAAAAGGTGGTATTGATCCAACAAGTGGTGCAATCAAAGTCAATAACTCAACTCCAGCTTCCATAATCGCCCTTAGTGCCTCCACAGCTTTCCCATAGACCTCCGATCATGATCAGGTGATCATGAATTCAAGGGATCACCGATATCCTCAGTAGCTTAAGTTACCTTTCTTGAGAATGGTGCGAAGCCCCATAGAGGAATTCTAACATCGAGATCCAAATGCTGAATATGATCCGGCATCTTATTGCAACAACAAACATCAGGAACAAAAGGTTATACCATTCAAGATACAAATTGCAACAACTGGCCCGAAGGAAGTTTAAAACGCGAATCACCATGTAGCAGAGGATTAGATCCGAGCATGAAATCAGAACAAAGAGGCATGCTTATAAATGTAATGAATGGAGAGATGAGATGCGTATATCCGAATATAGGCATTATTGGACATCAGTTTGATGAAGATGATATGCTGCAACCATATGCCAGGTGATGCAATGCTGAATTCACAGGAAAGGTGTGGATTCAAAATGCAATAAACAAAGAGAGATGAAAAACATGAGAACCTATGAAATGAAAACATAAATACACATCAATGCCAAAGACATTGATCAGAAATCGTTTACGAAAAACATTTAGATGCTAGGATGAAAGAAAAAAATAAATTTGTGAAAAGGGGATATGCTGTAAAGGGAAAACCGATATATAGTAAATGAATTATAACTTATGTGAAATACATAGAAGAACTCATAAAAAAGAATGTATCCAGTACGATGAATTAGAACCATGGAAAGGCCATCTGGTGCTTCTGAATGATGAATCAAAATGTAAAAGATAAACAAAACAAAAATGACAACAAGGGAAAGGGAAAATGGGAATTTAAATATAGGAATCGATATATTCCGTCAATGTTGCAAATGGGTGGATCGATCCTGCATATATTGCAGGTCGATTCCACCACTTTGCTTTATAAAAAAGGAGGGAAATGATGGGAAACAAAAAAAAATCAAAACCGATGGATGTTGACAACAAAGGGAAAGAAATGCTTACAGGAAAAAAAGGAAGAGTAGAGGAAAGAGATCACTTACCTGTAGTTCTGCTGCCAGGATGATTGGTTTCCCGGGGAGATGAAGACGAATGATGCATGAAGAAGCAGCAAGGAAAGGGTGAAGGCCGATCAAAGAAGAAGGAAGAAGAAGATGCAGGGGTGAGACGCGGTTTGTGAAGTAGAGAGAAGAGAAGGAGACCGGTGGTGTGGTGAAGACGGATGCTGCGTGAAGAAAAGGGTGCGGGGGTGAAGGAGCGGTCCTGAGCCTTTCCCCTTCGTGCCTCTTTTAAAGAGGAAGAAGAAGCTTCGGGAGGATCCGATTTGTTGGAAATCGATGGCGGAGGATGAAGGTGGTTGGCGATGAAGGGAGATCGGGAGATGGAGGAGTAAGGTTTTGGCGAGTTTTGGTGAGGGAGGCGAGGGAAAAGCCTCAGCTCGAGAAACCCTAACTTGGTTAAAAGGGAATTTTCTCAAAATTTCCAAAAAAGGTCTTTTGAAACAATTTTTTCTAAAAAATGGGTCTTTAAAGTTATTTTCTTCATTATTCTGATTTTTTTATTCTTTTCTCGGCCCTTTTCTTGATTTTTTTTTGTTTATTTTTTCGAGAGTAAAATTCTAACACCTGAGCAGTACGAGAGATAAAACTATTTTTTTTTTGTATTTTTCTGAGAAAAATATTTACAAAAGTATTTTTCTGAGAATTTCTGACCATTTCGGGGAAATTTCTTCAGAAGAATGGGTTTGGACCCAGGTTTTGAGAGAATGTTCGAGTTTTGACACTCGAATCGAGAAATTCAATGTGATGGATCCAAACGGATGTCGAATGGACTGTCCGAGCTATTTAAAGACTATTTTTGGTATTTTCTATAATTTAAATTTAAAATTTGAACAAGGAGATTTAGATTTGGATCTGGACAATGGATCCAGATCCGAAATCAATTTAAACATATAAAATGAATTTGATTTCAGTAAAACTTGAGAAATGAACTGGAATTTATATTTAAAAATGACACATTTGCTCAAAAAATGAATTTAGGGGCAAGAAGGGAATATTTAAAAGATTTTGAAAAATTTGGGGTGTTCACAATGTGGTCTTGTAACAATACCTCCAAGGTGAACATGCACTACGACACTATTACCAATGTTTCCCAAAAATTCCTCAGAATGCAATCTTCAGCTTTGAAAATCAGTTTCTCAATATTGAGCAATCTTCTCAGATTGAAAGCATACCTCTGTTCAGACATTCCCCTCTGCATGCTGAAGGGAAATGCCGTCTGGAATCAAGTGGGGAAGCTTCAATACATTTAACTTATATTGCTGGTTACCCATTTATAAAGATAAGCATTTGATGTTTTTATATCGATTGCATTTCCAAGCTCAGCAGGCATACTGCCAATGAAGGCAAAACAAAGTAATCAAGGTAGCCATACGACAGATTGAAGAAAAAAAAGAAGAAAAACATCAACAGATCAAAAGCAGGAAATCTGCAATGTGCATCTGAATAATCGATAATGCTAGGAAACAATGCCCAGGAAGTGGAGACATCCGAAGCCACCGATCGATTAGGAGGAGGAGATGCCGAAAACCACCGCCAAGTGAGATCTTATTCCAGATCGGTATAACCCTTGATGCTACACTAAACATGAGATGAGAGTTATGTAATACTGATTAAGAATTGCAATGTTATGCTATGAAACAAACCAAAATAAATGGATGCTGTAAGTAGCTGCAATTCAATGAAGTGAATAAAAAAAAAAGAGGAAATATAATCCAAGCAAAACCCAGTATGATGAACAGAATAATCGAGATACAGCTGAAATGACCATCAGCTACTACCGAGATGAGAGATCGATTATGAACAGATATTAAAAAGGGGATCAAGCAGATATATATATATATATATATATATATATATATATATATATATATATATAATATGAAATGTGTAAGTCTGATATCAAAAGGGGACATCACGATGTAAACAGAAAAATGAAATTTGAAGAAGAAGACTAGGATATAAACAAGGAATCAAAAGCCAAAAGGGAAATCGAAATAACAGGAAAAGAAAAATTGAAAGGAAATTTATAATGGCAATTACATGCGATGTGCAAGATAAAAAAAAAAAAACGGGGAAACGAAAGCGTGTGGAGATGTAAAATCCCATTGATATCGCCATGTATAGGCTGACACTGTTATATACAGATCAGCACTATCTGTGTGGCTTATATTAAAACAAGGTAAAATAATAAAACGAAAGGAAAAAGGTATCTATAGTAAATTGAAACCGGAAGAGAGGTTCTTACCTGCTTTTGGCGGGGGATATAGTTTCTTTCAAGTAACTGCAGAGGAGGCACCCTTTTGCAGCAAGAGACCCTTCTTCAGCGTGACTTTGCAAAAACTGAAGCAAAAGGAAACCGATGCCGATGGGAGACAAGGATGATCAGCGAAGGAGGGTTGATACAACAAAAGGGAAATCGGGAAGAAGGAAGGGAAGAGTGGATCGAAAAGAAGGAAGAAGGGATAATGGTGGGGTGAGAACGGGTCTTGTGAAAGAGGAGTCGCAGTGGTAGGGTGAAAACGGGTGGTTCCTAGGGGAGACCCTGCGTGCTTCTCTTAAAGGGGGATAAGGAAAGCTCTGGAAGGTGGTCGGTTGGAGATGAGCGACCATGGAGAGTTGCGATGGGGGCACATGGGTGATCGGAGGGTTGTGGAGAGGGGACATCGGCCATGGAGGTTCAAGGGTGATAGAGGGAGAAGGCGAGAGTTAGGGTTTTCAAAACCCTAACTCGAAAATAAAAATAAAGTTTTTTTCTAAAAGGATCCTTTTTAAAAAGTCTTTTTTCAAAAACGGGTTTCCAAAAACCATTTTTTTGCAATTTCCTTTATTTATTTTTGATTTTTTGTTCTTTTTTTTTAGTATTTTGATTTTTTTGTATTTTTGGAATAAAAATCTGAGAAAATAAAGACTAAACTCTAATTTTTTGTATTTTTCTAAAAAGAATATTTATAAAAGTATCTTTCTGAGATTTTTAGACCATTTTGGGAAAATTTCTTCAAAAAGGGGTTTGGACCTAGAATTTAAGAAAATGTTCGAGTTTTTTACACTCGAATCGAGAAATACAACATGATAGATCCAAACGGATGTCAGATGGACTGTCCGAGCTATTAAAAAACTATTTTTGGTATTTTCTATAATTTTAATTTAAAATTTGAACAAGGAGATTTAGATTTGGATCTGGGCAATGGATCCAGATCCAAAATCAATTTAAGCATATAAAATGAATTTAATTTCAATAAAACTTGAGAAATGAACTGGAATTTAGATTTAAAATGACTTATTTACTCAAAAAATGAATTTAGGGGCAAAAGGGGAATATTTAAAAGATTTTAAAAAATTTGGGGTGTTCACAGATGCCCCTCTTTGCTACTAAGCCGGTTGAAAGCCGAGCTTAGTGGCAAAGAAAACACTCCAAATTTTGAAAAATGCCCTAATTAGTAGATTTGAACTGGGTGTGGAAGAATTTATTCAAAAGACATGGTTTTTCAGGTTTTAAAATTTTATCTTTGAATGGCTTGGGAGAACAAAATCCTCAGAAATGATATGACTGAATAATAGAGATGAGGAAATCGTGATGGGCCTTTGGGTGAAGATCCCGAAATGATGAAAGATATGAATTTAGATCAAGTCTCGTGGATGAGACAAGATCTGCCTTTGGAATGACTCAGGTTTAGCCCTTAACCTGGATGGGACAAAGATATATCAAGATAACCTGAATGGGGAAAGGAATATGCGAGGACCTTGATGGGACATTTATGAGAAAATGCTTCATGAGATGAAGTTCAAGTATGACTTTATTCCGGATGGATATACAAAGCATGGATTCCTCGATGGGAAGAACCATGATGGGACTTGGAAGGAAACACCTCGTCAAAACGAGAAACCTCGTTAGAACGAGACTCAGGTTTAACCCAAACCTGAAAAAGGAAGATACCTCGATACACGAGGTTCAGGCTTAACCCTTAACCTGAAGGGGACGACCATATGGAATCTCGAGTGAAGAGACCATGATGGGACCTTCGGAGTTTGGATGAACAAATCCGACAGGGGTTTGCGAAAGGAGGAAGGAAATGGGGTTCCCTAAAGCTTTGAAAAAGGGATGAACTTGGACGTCTCATTGCTGAGACTAAATCAGCTTTTGAATTTAATGACCTCTCGCAGGAAGTACAGGTTTTGACCCTTAACCTGAGTGGGAACAACCATACGGGTTTCTTGAAATCGTGATGGGATGGGAGAGATACTTCAACTGAATGGGGTAACTCTTCTGGAAGATATAAACAACGCTAGGTTGCATCAAAATGGATATTGAATATTTATTTCATTCTTAGAATATCTAGAAAATTTTGCCAATAAGATAAATTTATAGTTGACTTCAACGCTTGAAAATGTGCACATGTGTGCAAAGGTACTCCCTCTTTTTACCTAGAGTATTTCCTCCAACGAGGTTAACTTCTCGGTCTTAAGAGTCAAATTCAAAATTTTTAGTGCTGATGATTTTCTTCAAGGAAGTTATCCATTTCCCTGATATGAGAAGAGAAGAAATATTCTCAATTTCATAAAAGCAAGTAGCAAAAAGATATTGATAAGAATTTCGCATAAGAAAAGACAACTTTTGGCAATTTTGGTAGTTTGATATCTGAGTGTTTTCTCATGGTGATCTTCTTGCACTCTTTTTGAGTCATTGGGCTTTTTCGGGCTCTTTACATCATCCTTCATTTTGGAGATGTCCTGACTTTTCTCTCTCTTTTCAGGGAAGGGTACGTCACAATCTCCTTCATCTCGGAGATGCTTTGATCTTTATTTTTCTCAGGGATTATATAAGATATTGGCTCAAAGGTCTTTAGATGATAGCAGAAATCAAATATCATTTAGGGTTTGTCGGTAGGTTCATCACATCTGCCTTCATCTCGACGGTGATCTGAACTTTCCCTGGAAGGATCCTTCACAAACTCCGTCATCTTGGAGATGTTTCAAATCTTCTTTGGCCCCGGGGGTCTACTCGCTTAATTCACCTTCATCTTGACGACAATTAAGAGATCCCTTTTGCCGATATTTGATTGCAGCTCAAAAATGGATAAGGAGATATGAATTGAGTGGATTCTTTTTTATCGCTCGGGATATTCCCACTGCCTGATTGCCAGATAGCCGTCTTTAAACATGCGCCATAGCCATGATCAATATCAATTCGCTTTTGGCTTTTCAACGTTATTGAATATTTATTTCGCTAATCATACCGAGGACATTTCTCACATCCTTTTGGTTGATCAACAGGAAAAGATTTGAATTTTACCTCTTTTGCAAAAAGGGTTTCACCCTTTTGGAAATAAATACTAGAGGTAAACATAGGTGATTCTTTTGTGTGATAAGAATATTGGAATCAACAAATATTTTTAGCAAATTGGCAAGGTTTTCAAGGATCCTTTGTGAAATAATCACTCAATATAAATTTTGATGAAACCTTGAGTTGAAACTTGGGAAGGAATATTTAGATTTTTGTTTTGACCGACCGGCTCGAAAACAGGATTTTTTGGAAAGTACCAGCTCGAAAGCAGGATTTTAATTAACCGACCAGCTCGAAAGCAGGATTTGTTTGCCCGACCAGCTCGAAAGCAGGATTTGTTTGCCCGACCAGCTCGAAAGCAGGATTTTTTGGAAGTACCAGCTCGAAAGCAGGATTTTGGTTTGCCCGACCAGCTCGAAAGCAGGATTTGTTTGACCGACCAGCTCGAAAGCAGAATTGTTGGAAGTATCAGCTCGAAAGCAGGATTTGATTGCCCGACCAGCTCGAAAGCAGGATTTGTTGGAAGTACCAGCTCGAAAGCAGGATTTTGGTTGACCGACCAGCTCGAAAGCAGGATTTTGATGGAAGTACCAGCTCGAAAGCAGGATTTTGATTGACCGACCAGCTCGAAAGTAGGATTTTGATTGACCGACCAGCTCGAAAGCAGGATTTGATGGAAGTACCAGCTCGAAAGCAGGATTTGTTTGACCGACCAGCTCGAAAGCAGGATTTGTTTGACCGACCAACTCGAAAGCAGGATTTGTTTGACCGACCAGCTCGAAAGCAGGATTTGTTTGCCCGACCAGCTCGAAAGCAGGATTTTTGGAAGTACCAGCTCGAAAGCAGGATTTGATTGCCCGACCAGCTCGAAAGCAGGATTTGTTTGACCGACCAGCTCGAAAGCAGGATTTTGTTTGGTAAAATGATTGGTATTGACATAGTTGTGACCCGAAGGCTTGGAAAGGATGAATATTTGATGAAATTGTAACCCGAAGGCTTTGGACTTGAAATACATTGATGAAATTGTAACCCGAAGGCTTTAAAATGATATACATCTGATGAAATTGTAACCCGAAGGCTTTGATAATAAAAGACATTTGATGAGATTGATAGACATTTGATGAGATTGATAAACATTTAATGAGAATTTAGGATATAATAGAAAATGATTCAGGTTTATCCCTTAACCTGAAAGGGAAAGAGATTTTTGAGGATATACTTGAGACTTGAATTTAAAAGAGATATGACAAGATTTATGATTTATGATTTAGGATTTAGGATTTAGATGGACCAGCACATTCGGCTGTATGAGGTCCAATTTTCAGGATTAACCCCTTGTCCTGAATAAAATTTAAACAGATAGAAGGAAAAAAAATTTGATGAAATATTGATAAACAATGGAGAAAATTTTTGAGGGAATTTATTTACTTTGTAAAAGAACTTTCTCAAGTAGCATTTGTTGCTCCTATGAGCGATCTCAGGATTATCCCTTATCCTGAGAAAGAATACCTCGAATGTCGAGGTTCAGGTTTATCCCTTAACCTGAAAGGGAAGAATCTAAGGCATTTAAATGAAGAGAAATTGATATAAATTTAGAAAAATCAATGAAGGTTTACGAAACTTGTATTTACAAAAGAATCCTCATAGGTAGCGTTATTGCTCCTACAAAGGGGTCTCAGGATTTTCCCTTATCCTGAATGGGAACAAGAATAGAATTTAAGAAAATTTAATGAAGGAAAATTGATATAAACCTAGAAAATCAATAAAGATTGGCAAAACTTGTATGTACAAAAGAATCCTCATAGGTAGCGTTATTGCTCCTGCGAGGGGTCTCAGGATTTTCCCTTATCCTGAATGGGAACACCTCGGACAACGAGGGTCAGGTTTATCCCTTAACCTGAAAGGGCAAAAAGAATAAAGGAAATACCTCATGGAAAAGAGGCATCAGGTTTATCCCTTAACCTGAAAGGGTAAAAAGAATAAAGGAAATACCTCATGGAAAAGAGGCATCAGGTTTATCCCTTAACCTGAAAGGGTAAAAAGAATAAAGGAAATACCTCATGGAAAAGAGGCATCAGGTTTATCCCTTAACCTGAAAGGGTAAAAAGAATAAAGGAAATACCTCATGGAAAAGAGGCATCAGGTTTATCCCTTAATCTGAAAGGGTAAAGGTTTGATAAAATTTAATAGAATTTGAGGAGAAATTGATAAACTTGATAAAAACTTGATAAAATTGATATAAATTTGATAAAAACAAAAATGAAACTGATATAAATATCAGATTTAACTGAAAATTTATAAGATTTAAGAGAAAAAGGAGTTTTTCTGATCCTGCCTGCATATGGGGTCTTGAAAGGAAAATGTTTATTTAAAAGATAGGTGAAAAAAATCATTTTTGGGAAGAAAGTCTACTGTAAGAAGAATGATCAGTGTGAGATCTGATCCTTTTAAAAGGAATCATCATGAGAGATCATCATGAGGGTTAATTTTGAAGATAATGGTTTAAAAACCCATTTTAAGAAAAATCAATGTGATAGTTTATTTTGAAGAAGATTTTGACCAAAGTGTTGAATTTTTTGGTGAACATGACGAAGATTTTGCAGAAATTCTCAAGATTTTTATGATTTTGAAAAATCCCTCATAGGTAATATCATTTCTCTCATGATGATGTTTTGGGATTGTCCCTTAATTTAAAAAGAATAGGAGAAATACAAATCTTTCCAAAATACATGCCCCATCGTGGCGAAGGATGGAGGTATTTGATATCAACAGGTATGAAGAAAATTCGACATTTTCATTGATAGGAAAATATTGATAACAACGACTGAAATATTTACAAGCTTGTTGACCAAAGGTCACAAAAGACTGGGACTGAGTTGTCCCTATTAGGTGACTGAAAAAGAGAGAAAGCAGAAAAATATTGACATGGTTCGGGAAGCTAGGCCGGGACAGGTAGCTACTTTTCTTCTTAATCTTCCACCAGCAGCTTTTTATCAATGCAGTCTTGGACGATGTTTTTGAAAACAAAGCAGTGCTCGATGTCATGCCCCATCGCCCGATGGAATTTGCAGAACTGATCCTTGAACCTTCCCATAGTCACAGGTGGATCTGCTACTTTGGGAAGTTTAACCATCTCTTTTGTTGTCATATACTCAAGAACTTCCTCAAGTGTTTTCTCTAAGGGGGTAAACTCGCGGTCATATCCCCAACCGTCATGCTTCGGCTTTCCTTGGGTCTTAGACTCTAACTGGATGCTCGAGGGAGGGCTGCCATTCTGCCTGCTGGTCCCACTCTTTTGACTGGAACAGTCATCTCTGCCTGACCCGCCAGTGTGGTTCTTTCTGCCACCTCTTTTGTTTTTGCCATTGGAGGAACTGGTAGAAAAGGTAAAGTTGGTTTTCTTTTTCACATCCTGACTGCTTCCTGCCAAGGTGATGCCATGATAAGTTCCATTCTCTAATCCCATTTCGAGCCATTCGACTCGCTCTATTAACTTGATGAAAGATTTAGATGGAGAAGTAGAGATCAGACCCTTCAGAGGTTGAGAGAAATTGTTCAAAATTATTGAGAGTGCATGCCCCTCTGATATCGGATCTTTCATCCGGTTGCAGGTAGATCTCCATCTATGAATAAAATCTTTTGCCTTCTCATTGTCATTTTGCTTTAGGTTGAAAAGATGGTTGAGGGTAGGCGAAGCCTCAGTATTGAAGAGAAACCTTTCAATGAACAAGTTGATGACTTTGTCAAATTCTCGCAGTTCAATCGGGTTGATGTGGTCGGCATACCATCTTGCTGCAACTCCCTCCAGACTGCGTGGAAATCATTAGAATAAAGCCCTATTGTTCTTTCTGAATCGGTTGCACTCGGCAAAAAATGTAGCCAGATGAGCCTTGGGGTTGCCGGTCCCATCAAACTTTATGAATTTATGAGGAAGATCTTCCCAGTTGTCATCTCCTTCTAGGCCGTCATAAAAATCTGCACCGGTGTAGCTCTTTTTGCCTTTGTCCTGGGCTTGTAAGTCTTTGATCGCACAAGTCATTTCTCTCATTTTCTCCTGTATCAGATCTTCTGTTGGGATCTGACCTTTGGCTTTGCTTGCTGACTCGTGCCCCTCATTGACTTTCTTGGGCCGATACAAGGGATTGTGAAAATATGTCGGCTGCTCTTCCTCTGAGTCCTCCTCTGCTGACTCTGAAGTGCTGTCATACTGAATTTGCTTCTTGCTGACTTTTCCCTTGGCTTTGCTTTTAGAACATATTTTCTCAGGGTTTTCCTCAGCCTGTTCAGACATCATTTTGGCCATCACTTTCTGAAACAACTTGTATGTAGCTGAATCAACATTGCTTTCTGCTTCTTGACCCTGCTGCTTGGATGACTTGATGGAGTTCATTTCTTCTCCTTCACTGTCGCTTTGCTGGGGCACTGTTTCCTTTCTAGTCCTCGCCCGAACCATGATGAAATATCAATGTCCTCTCTGAAGGTAAGAATGAGATATTTAGGAAATTTTTTGGAGGAAAAATTATGATAAAGGAAGAAGTCAAAGTCTACTAATGAAAATATCCCATTACGAGGGATTGGGTTGTCACCAAAATTTGTGACAACCACATTGTTTTTCTGAAAAAGGATAAACAAATACTTAATTTTGAAAAGGGACATATCCTGACAAAAATTTATTTTATCACAAAAGAATTTGAAAGAGGATATTTAAAGGAAAATTTGAAGAATTGCAGGCAGGATCAAAAGAATTTGAAGAAATCAGAAGAATAAAGGGAAGATACACCTGGGTTTAAAAAGAGAAAGTTTTGAATAATATATACCCAGGGTTTTGAAGGATATAGGGAAGATATAAAATATCATACAATCACAGATATACAAACAAGGATGTACAAGCAGCATTCCCTAAAGCTGACTCTATATGCAATATTTGAAATGGCAAATAAGATCTTAATCCTAACTCTATGATTTAGATCATCTGATTCCAATCAAGGTACGTCAATATACTCAAGCCGAAGCTCGAAGTACGTGGCATATAAGATATCTCTTCGGTTCTAAGGTAAAAGGCTTCCCAACATCCTTGAGCACCTACCGATATACCTCGGACTATGGCCCTTAGGTACGTGGTAGGGGGGCGCGAACCCAAATAAGTGGTCCAGTTGTGAGGCTCTCTCCCGAACTATGGTTCAGTGAGATAGCCTAGTGTGAACACCCCAAATTTTCAAAGTTTTGTAAAAATGACCCTTTTGCCCCTAACTCCATTTTCTGAGAAATCGAAGCAAATTCTTCAAACTTTCTGGATTAAAAACCATATTGATCCATTCAAAATCATTTTCAGGTTCAAATCTAGCACTTTAAATCCGTATTTCCTCAAAATCCGGATCAAAACCCATGTCTGAAGAAATTTTCTCAAAATAGTTTTTAAATTCTCAGAAAAATTCCTTTTTGTGAATATTTTTGCAAAAACACACAAAAAAAATTAGTTTTAACTTTTGTTTTCTCACAAACTTTAGGATTTTTATTCTAAAAATACAAAAAAAAATAGAAAAATAACATCAAAAAACCAAAAAAAAAATCGAGAAAAGCTACGAAGAAAACAGATGATTTTCAAACTTTTTGGACCATTTTTACCAAAAACCTCATTTTCAAAACCATTTTATAAATTTTTTTTTAAAAAAAAAGGGGAACCACCTTTTTGAAATATCAAAAAGTTGCAACGGACTCCTCCCGCATGCTCCCCCTTCTCCTCTCTCCATCGTCCATCTTCAAACAACCATCGTCGTTTTCCACCTTCAATCTTCAACGACATCCCTCTCGAATCCTCCATGACTCCTTTAAGAAGGAACCTCCACCACTCCTCGAGAGGGGGGGGCGCGACCATCCATCAGTTTCATCGATTGCAATCGATCTCCACGCTACAATTTCTCCTCCAACGTCATCGATTTTCTTTCCTGGAAGATATCAAGCTTCTCGGCAGAGTCCATTTCATCCATCCTTGGCCTATCGATCCCCTGCCTATCCACCCTTCGTCTACCTTCTCAATCCTCTACCAACACTCTGCAAGAATAAAGGACAACGGAAGAAGCCTCAGCCTCTTCCCTTCTGATCGGGCGAAGAAGATCAACACTCCCTGCAAAACTTCGCAGGATCGATTATCAACATCCATTATCTTCTCCTTGCAAGACAGAAGAAAGGTTCCCCTCAGGGCATCTCCTCTATAACCATCTGAAGGAAGGTAAACAACCCACTTCTTTTCCCTTTTTTTTTTTTTTTTATCTAAAGCACCTCCGGTAGCATCGAGTTGCTTATGGCAACATCGATCCACCAATGTGCCATATCAATGGAATTCTCGAATTCTGACATTTTTTTTTTACGATTTTATACGATTTCCCCATTCTGAATTTCCATTTCTCGCATTTTTTTTTATGTATTGTGTTCTATATCCTTAGTTTAGTTCGAGACCTACATTATACCCGATCTTCCTCTTTGTCACAGCATAATTAATTACATCAGCTTCTATTTCATACCATCATTAGCACCCTGCTTGATGTTACAAGACAGTGCATAATTTGCTCAAGATTCCACCATGAATCGAGTGTGATTCATGGTGAAATCTACTGTAAAACCTCTTGTGTGTTCTGTTTTTGGGCGAGATCAGATGAATCTTGCCTCCCATGGCACGGGTGACGGTTCAATTATCACACCATTTTTTCAATCATTCTACAGTTAGTCTCCTGTTTTAACCCAATTTCATTGTGTTTATCTGTATCCTCTCTGTTCAGCGGACTATATTCTGAGCCCAATGTTCAGTTGGGTGTGACATTGTATATCTATATTCGATCCTTTGGATTTGATTTTCTTTATCTTTACATCGCTCCTTCCTTTCGCATTTGCTTTTGATTATTTAGACCAGCTGTTGCATTTTAGTTTCTGGCTCATATTTTGTTTTCTATTCTGGATTACACATGACTGACCTTTTCTATTACCTTATGTTCATCTTGTTCACTGTACTACGTGCATTTTTTTTTTCTCCTTTCTTCTGATTTGATTTTTTTTTTTTCATTACGTCTGAGATTTTTTAATTTCGACAATCTTATGGGTGGCTGACCAAGACGAAGTGTTATGTTTACATCAAGGATAATAAACTCCTCCCTGACATTTTTGTCACCATTAAGCCCCAAACTGTAAGTATACTGTATCCAATCTTCTTCAAAGAATTTATGGGAACAATTCGGTCGGCTCATGACTAGATGCTTCCTACCGATGGCATATCTGGCTATTTGCTATCCTTAATACCTGGAGATCACCTGTCTTCGTACTTGGAATATCCACTGCAAAAGAGGTCTGGTATGGTTCCAATCAATCTCTCTCTCACCAAAAAGCAATGAAGAAAGAAGGATGGGTTGTGCATTAGGGGTATATCCAAGCTCCAGGCATTCTTTTTCTGGATGTGTGAGAATGATAAACTATCATGAACCCTCGACCCACAGGGTATGAATTGTGTTGAAATTACAACGTTTAAGGATAAAATAGATGAGGGTTACAACTTCTGCATGTTCTGGGATTGATCCTGATCTTTTACACAGAATCAAGGATGCCACTGAGTGTCCTCCACCCAACAGAGACATCATGAGATTCAATGTGAATTTGAGATTGTTTCCCCCATTTATTGATAATAATTTATGCCCCTTAACCATAATTAATGTTTTGTTATGATGGTATTATTTGAAATGGGTCCATGGAGGAGTTGTATACGTGAGCAATGCAATCAGGCTGGGAATGAGCAGAGAAGTTCCCCTGGTCTCTACTAAAAATAACAGGTTTTGCATCTGCGTGACTAGCCAAACCAATGGAGCTGAAGGCAACTCGCTGAACTTAATCTGCGAATTACTTTGCTGCCGCTATCCAGTGAATGCCATGACTCCTTGTTTTCCTTTTGTTTTCCATTACATTCCTATGATTAATATGTTACGTTGCATATGTGCCTCTGCCCCTGTTCACAGCATAACACCATGTGTCTCAACTATTTCTTTGGCCCATTTGTTAATCTGCAAAATTATCAACAGCAGTAGTCCACTTACTTCTTTTACCTGTACCTAGCCATACACAGCCCCTACTGCTGTGAACCACCTACACCCACAACTTGTCATCCATTTGCATAATTGGTATCATCTATATAAGTAATCTCTGTATAGCATCTTGACATTATGTGCACATTCACTACATGTTGCATTAGCCACATCCCATATCTTGCGTTTGTCTACATTAGGCTGCGCCTACATTCACTACACTTTCACCACCCGCTACCCATGGCGCCTCCTGCAGCGCCATATATCCAAGGCACATTAGATATCTCCCATATCCATATTTCAGCACTTTCACTCCATTTTCCACACATTTACAACAATGTCTAACATTGCTGTAGCTTTCCCTAAAACTTTCAGCAACTGCCACGACACTCCCCATGTTTAAATATCTAGCACAGCCATGAGCCTCCACACCTTTGCACATTTGCAACATCCACACGCCATTCATTGCCCTCATTTTACTGTCCAGCCTATCCATTGCACACTAGTTCCATTTACATTGAATATCTCATGGTGTGCACACCCACTGTATGCATACTCTACGGTTTTTAATACACAGTCTTTGTATAACCGCACATGTACCCACACTACAAGTGATGTTTTAGGTTTTACTGCAAATTGCACTTTTGACCTCCACAGCTGTAAGTGCATACTGTCGTGATTTCACTTGGTCACCCGCTGTAATGAAGAATGCTGCTGCAACTGTTTGCATTTTCACTTCCACCATCTTACAAGCACATACCTCTCAATCCGGCTCCTACATCATCACTGACACCATCATACCCTAGCTCCACTACCTACAACCCTTTGGTTCATCTCCTTTTTTTTTTTATGCCATATATATATATAAATATATATATATACCCACATACCTATACATACATATATATGAGTGTATATATATATCATTTCCCATCTTTCCATCATGAATGAATACTTTTGACATTTATATGATATGTGCAATTTCCTTTTATTTTCTTCTACTAACCAAATGTTCTTGCAGGAAACATGTAAAAGATATCATTATTTGGGATTGTACATTTGATTTTATCCATTGTAATAGTTAGGTTGGAATAAGAATTTACATTTCTTGCTTTAGGTAGAATGAATGAGCATCATAGAATACCATGAATTGTTTACTCCATGCATTTTTTTCTTTATTTCTCAAATTCTCACAATGGTGAAACACGAATGGCACGTGCACCATTTCATAAAAGGTAAGTTAATTCTAAGTTGATGATTTACACCAACGGCCATAGTCGGGGTGCAAACAAGGCTTAGTATTCTTATCTTTTATGAAATAACACTGGATCCACACTGGATCCTCTTTAAAAAAATCATCATATTCTTCAAATATTTCACCTTTTATTAGAGTTTAACTTAGAAATAATTCAATATATATACCAATGGCCATAGTCAGGGTATATTGAGAGTTAATTCCATTTTAAACTCTATAAAAGCACAAAATATGTTTCATTCTTCACCTGAGTTTAAATATAGATTATTATATAATACATTCAATGACCATAGTCAAGGATGTATTATATCTTCAATCTTATTTCAATTCATGTAAAGAATGAAATACAATTTTCAAAATCTAATTTCAGAATTTAAATTCATTCATCATTTAGGGTAGAATTGCATCATATTTTCAAAATTTTCCTTTTCAAAATTTCAAGTGATTATCCATCTTCATTTCTCAGATCAAATCTTATTCAAATCCAAATCTATTTTATTTCAATATTCAAAAATTCAATTTCAAAGCCCAATTCGACTTTGAAATTCCAAAATCATTTTATATTCAAACTTCAATTCAAATCAAAATTCAAAATCAAAGTTCAATTTAACTTTGAAGTTATCTTCTGATTTCAAAATCAAATTCATCCCCCTTATCTTCAATCAAAGTTTGGGTTTGAATCTCAAGTTTAAATTTGGGTTTCTAAAAAAAACTCAGATCCACCTTTAAGGACCTATTTGGGCTTCTCAAAACCCAAATCCAAAAACAAATCCTAGTCTCAAACTTGGATCCAGATTTCCAGGTATGAACTCCATTCCACTTTGGATCTCCCATCACAGATCCGAATTCCATCTAGGATCCAAACTCTTATTCCACTTTGGATCTCCAATCACAGGTCCAAAATTCATCAAGGATCCAGATCCTCGTTCTACCATCCAGATCCCAAAACCAATTCTCAGGATCTAGAATCCAACCCTACTTTGGGTCTCAGATTCAGATCCAAATTCTAATTCTTAGGATCTAGATCCCCATTCTACATTGGATCTCAGATTCAGATCCAAATTCCAATTCTTAGGATCCAGAATCCAATTCAACTTTGGATCTCAGACTTCAGATCCAAATCCATTCTAGGATCCAGAACCCCATTCACTTTGGATCTTAGACTTTAGATCTAAATCCGTTTTAGGATCCAGAATCCAATTTTACTTTGGATCTCAGACTTCAGATCCACTTCCATCTTAGGATCCAGAGTCCAGCCCTATCTTGGATCTCAGATTTCGGATCCGAATATCATCTTGGATTCCAAATCTTGAATCCAGTTCCATCCAAAATTCCAAATCCCAAATTCCACTTTAATTTCAATCCTTAAAACCAATTCCATTTCATTCCAGATTTCAAATCAAGTTTCCATTTTCAGATCCTAAATTCAAAATTCAACTTTGAACTCTATTCAGAATCTAGATATTGGATTCGGATTTCATCTTGAAAACCCAACTTTAAATCAATTCCATTTCTCAATTTTTGTTCAAATTTCCCAATTCTATCTTTCCTTCTGATTCTATTCCAGTTTCATTTCTATTCTGATTCAAAGTCCATTTATGACTTTGAAAATTCTTCCTTTCAGTTTCAAGATCATTTTTTCTTAAAGATCCAAATTCATTTTCCTAAGCTCTGATTATTATAAAAACTTAGAAACTTCAAATCTTAGGTTCTAAGTTAGAAAACATTTCTTTACTTTATGTGATTCACTTGGAAATTCTTCAAAATATTTTCAAAAAGAGCATACATCTTTGCATTTGCACAAGCATGATTCATTGTGCATTTTTTTTTTTGACTTAGGATAAATACTTAGATAATTTATTAGCAAAGCAAAAGGCATTAATTCGACCCTTGGTTCGATTACCCCTGGTAAAGGCGCCAGGAACGGTCGAACCTCGTACCGACGAGCGGATCCCGTCTCCCAATTTTCCCGCAAATATTTCAAAAACGGAGGCGAGTTATTTCAAAATATTTTCAAAATTAAGGTCAAGTGAGACCCGCAAAAGAGTTCCTCTTCTCTTCTCTTCTTTCTTTTCTCTTCTCTCTTTTCTTTTCGTTCTTTTATCTTTTCTCCCTTCAAAAAGGGAGGAAAATAAGAGGTTGGAAAGGAAAAGAGAAGGAAGAGAGAGAATATTATGAGAGGAAAAATTTTGCGATGATCACAGTTTTGGCGACCGAGATGGGACCCGTCTCCGTCTGGTCGAATTATGCCTTTTCTTTTACTTTGATATTATCTAAATCTTTATTCTACATATGTCAGCTACATTTTCATGCAAACCTTAGGAGCCTAGACTCTGTCCTAAAGCTGACATCATTGCATATAGGATTTAAGTATGGTTTGGTAGGACCATATTGAGGAGATTATTCCATGCTCACATTAGACTTAGGTCTTGAATACAACTCTCCTCAAATTTAGGGATTGAATGTAAACAATATATGCAAGTGTATGCTTCTCTTTATTTTAAATCTATCTCTTTAGGACTTGCATTAGAGCCATCTGACTTTTTGTTGAACATGTTTTCAAAAACATCCCTTACCTATATTGTCCCGGTCTTCACGTTGCTGGGCTGTCTCACTGAACCATAGTTCGGGAGAGAGCCTCACAACTGGACCACTTATTTGGGTTCGCACCCCCCTACCACGTACCTAAGGGCCATAGTCCGAGGTATATCGGTAGGTGCTCAAGGATGTTGGGAAGCCATTACCTTAGAACCGGAGAAATATTTCTATGCCACGTACTTCGAGCTTCGGCTTGGGTATATCGGCGTATCTTGATCGGAATCAGATAATTTGAACCTTAGAGTTAGGATTAAGGTCCTACAAGCCATTTCAAATATTGCATTTAGAGTCAGCCTTTAGGGAGTGCTGTATGCGCATCCTTGTTTGTGCAGCCTTGGTTGTGTGATATTTCTCTTATATGTATCAAACCTTTTTTCTCAAAAAACCCTGGGTGTATTATTCAAAACTTACCTTTATTTTCAAAAACCCCAGGTGTATATTTTCTATCTAACTACATCTTCTTTTTCCTCTTTTTAGGATAAATTTTCTCCAAAACCCTGAAAAACTCTTTTAAAAATCCCCTCAATCTTTCAAAATGTCCAGGTTTGATTCTTTAAAAAGTCTATCCGTAAGTTCTGCATTCTATCTGACTCGCTTCCTCCTTTTGCCTCAGTATCACTCCGATGGCATCTGAATCTCCCGATACTATCTTTCCTTGGGATCATGTCCTCTATCAAATAAGGGATGGAACCCCAGATCTGCGGGTCATCCAGTCTCGTACTTTCTTCCCACGGTGGTATTATTCTTGGTTCGCCACCTTCTCACGTATGTTCCCAGATCACTTGGATGACTGTGGGTTGGAGATGGCATCAGCGGTAGGCAAGCGAGTCATCAATGGAGCGTTGATTCAGGCCATGGCAGAACGATGGAATCCACGTACCTGCACATTTTGGTTTCCATGGGGAGAGATGACTCTACTGATGGACGAGTTCAACGACATTATGGAATTGCCCGAACCAGATGGTCAGCCAGATGATCCTGTCGAGCAGCAATTTTTGATCAACATCAAAGGGGTAGATGTTCGAGAAGCCTTAGCAAGAGCAACAGGGAGCAGATCCTGGCCTCTCACCGAGATTGGTGAGAATCAGTTCATCGACCTGTTCGAATTATATCAAAAGTACGGAGCCTACAAAGAGGTTGACACTTTGTCCCGAGCAGCGAAGGACAGAATTCAGCACGCCATGATCCTGTGCACAGTGGGGTTAGCCTTCTTCCAAGATGGTCAGAATTTTATGGACATCAGAGTTGCCCAGCTCTTTCGGAGATGGGGAAGCAAGCAGACCCGTCAGCTCTCAGTCTCCATGGCCGCATTAGCCTTCCTTTACAGAGGTTTGGCTCGATTCGCTCTTGGGGAGACCATTCTGGTAGAAGGATGCACTTATGCCTTGCAGTCGTGGTTCCTACGCCACGTTCCCTCAAAAGCCAGTTCTTTCAGGTTCAACAGTAAGCAACCGAAGACAGTCATCCAATGCCGAGCTCTGATCGAGAAGCTGCATCAGGAGGAGATCACCTGGGATTTCTTTGACAGAAAAGAGACTGTTCCTCGATACACTTATGCTCGTGACAAGCGCTACAAGTTGATGGGCCCTTTCTTTTGTGTCGATTATCAGCCGGAACGATGTCTGAGGCAGTTTTCACAGCGGCAGGTCCGTGCCAACACCCGTTTCCCGACAGGCAATGTGTCAGAATTCAACCTGCAGTCGGATCAGTGGTCTGGGGCATATCATGTCGCAAAATATACCTGGAACTCCTTTATTTCTCTGTCTATATTTCCTGGGTCAAATGTATCATCTGAATATCAAGAGTGGTGGCAAACTGTCTGCCCACCCTCTCTTTGTCCTTGAAAGTTACAAATATCAATAATTTTTTTTTGTTTTTTGGCCAAAAATGTTATTTTCTGTATTTTGTTTGTAGCACAAATAAAAGTCACAAAAACTTGAGTGACGACCTAATCCCAGGTAAAAGGGATATTCCTTCCGCATTTCTTCAAATCTTATCATGGTTGACGACCTCGCCTAGGTAACAAGGCACATTTCTCTGTTACCATCAAATGGTAACACAATAATCACAAATCGTGCGATGACCCGATCCCGGGTAATGGGATAATCTCTTGAAATTGTCTACCAAATCCCCTCATTTCTTGCTTTCTCTCGAAGAAATTATGATTTTCAAAAAGCTTCTCCATACTCTAACCATTCCCATATTCTGCAGGAAAGCTTAGGCATCTGGAAAATGGTTCAGACAAGGGCTGACAAGAGGGCTGCTCAACAACACAGTGACAACGAGTCAGAGGAGATGAATTCTCCTAGATTGACCAAGAAGCATGACTCCGGAGATGAAAGCGATGTTGATCCGGCCATGTACCGGATTTTTCAGAAAATGATGACTAAAATGATGGCCGAGCAGGCTAAGGCGGATCCAAAGAAGGCGGCTTCTAAGACCAAAGCTAAGAAGAAGCCCATGAAAGAGCCCGTCAAGATCAGCAAGCAAAAGGTACAGCGTGACAGTACCTCTGAAGATTCTGAGTCAGCAGAAGAAAATTCTGAAGAAGAGCAGTTGATTTACATCCCGAAACATCTGCGGCAGTCCAAGAGGCCGGTAGAGGAGCCAGTGTCAGTAAACAAGCCCAAATATGGGGCCCCCGCAGAAGACTCGATCCAGGCATTGACAAAAATCGTCAAAGACCTGCAAGTCCGGGACAAAGGAAAAAGGGCATACACTAGGCAGGATTTCTACCTTGGTTTGGAAGGAGACATCAATTTGGAGAATCTCCCCCGAAAATTCATTAAATTCGATGGATCCGGAGACCCCAAGGCCCACCTTGCCATGTTCTTCGCAGAATGCGCCCGGTTCAGCGAAGACAACCGTGCCCTCTTCCTCTGTTTTCCCCGCAGTTTGGAGGGAATAGCCGCCAAATGGTATGCCGAGCATGTCAATCCCATCGAGTTAAGGGATTTTGACAAAGTCGTTAATATGTTTATGGAACGCTTCCTATTCAACACGGAAGCTCTGCCCACCCTGAACCACCTGTGCAACCTGAAACAAGAGCCCAATGAAAAGGCTAGGGATTTTATCCACAAGTGGAGAAGCCTGTGCAACAAAATGAGAAACCCTATCTCTGAGGAGCATGCCCTCCAAGTCATTCTCAACAACTTCTCCCAGCCCCTAAAAAGCCTCCTCTTCCCATATCCCTCCAAATCGTTTATTGAACTGACGGAGCGAGCAGAATGGCTCGAGATGGGAGTAGAGAACGGGATGTACAAAGGTGTTGCCTTAGCCAAAAATGTGCAAGACCCAAAGAAGAAGGCACACTTCACCTACTCCGCCGAGGTTCCAGGGGATGATCAGGGCAGTAGCAGCAAACAGGGCAGTGGCAGTGGCACAAAGCCCGAGCAGAACAGAGGAAGGAAAGGGAAATTCTTCAAGAGCAATGATAAGCCTCTCCCGACCGGTCCTCAACAAAAGGGGGACCTTCAAGAAAAACCTAAACATATAAACTGGAGCAGGGATCGAAAGTTTACTCCCCTCGACCAGCCACTGGAGAAGATTTTGGAATATTTGTTGTCTCACGGGATGGTAAAACTTCCCAAGGTGGTAGATCCACCAGTGCTCATGGGAAGATTTAAGGAACAATACTGCAAATTCCACAGAGCGATGGGCCACGACACTGAGTACTGCTTCGTCCTGAAGCATCTGATTCAGGATTGTATTGATAAAAGCATCCTCATCGAGGATGAAGAAGAGGGCAAAATGGACATTCTGTCCGCCCCATTCCCGAAACATTCAGTGTCAACCGTTTCAGAAGGTTCTTTTCTCCCGCAGAGTCACATACATCCTTGCTCCAGCAAAGAAATAAGTTTGCAGCATCAGGTGACGGTTCTACATCAGAGTCAACCTGCATTTCAGAGAGGGGATATCCTCTCATTTTTAAATATTAGAAACATGTCAGTTAAGAGTGGAAAGATCCAAGTTTTTCCAAAAAGATTTGTGAAAAGGGAAGCCTGCATAGAAGAAGCAGAAACCTCGGAAGCAGCAGAAGAGCGGGCCAAAAGCCTTCAGAAGCCCATCACAGCGCTCTCCAACATCTCCATCTTTGAGTTGACTCACGACTCCCCCCATCATAAAGAAAAACTAGATGATCTATTAAGAAAGATCAAAGTAAAACCGGGCACCACGCCCGAAGACATGGCGCAGATAGTAAACCAAGCAATGACTAACGCGCCTATTACCTTTTCAGATGAGGACTTGCCTAAGCCTCATTCATTCCACAACAATGCATTGTATATAGTGGTCAGGACCAGGGGCATGACTGTCCCGCACGTACTCATTGATGGGGGCAGCAGTCTGAATATTTGCCCAGAAATGACAGCGAAAGCATTGGGATTAAAGGAGGAAGAATATGTGCCTGATCCCATCACCATCTATGGCTTCGATAATCATGGGCAAACTGCCAAAGGCAAAGTCTTTTTGGAAATCTTCATCAACTACTCAGTGCATACTGTGTTGTTCCATGTCGTCAATGTACCACCGACTTACAATCTTCTGTTGGGACGAACATGGATCCACAATGCCAATGCCGTTCCATCAACTCTCCACCAGTGCATCAAGTGGTCTAAGGGTGGAATGATCACCACCATTTTGGGTGAAGATCCTGAAGAGAGGCTGCCACAACCTATGATTCCTCGTCCGACATTCACAGCTGATATTCCAAGCATCCGAGAAGCGGATGAGATCAATCTCAGTGACAGTCTAGAGATGCTGAAGCTAAAAGATGTCATGGAAGAAGAAAATGTCGCAGCCACGGTCCAATGGCAGGGACCTTGTTTCTTCAAGTTAGGAGGACGCATTGATTACGCCTCCTTCAAAGATCACCCTTTATTCCCCCAGTTCTCCAAAGCCAGAAAGGGATTTGATCTGCTGATAAAACATGGATACCAGCCATTCCGAGGCATGGGGAAAGATGAAGACGGCATGATAGAGCCCATCATTCCAGTTCGGCATGCGGACGGTTCAGGGTTGGGGTTCACCGACCAGGATTCCAGCAAAAAGACAGTTTTCGTCAGGGGAAACAAGTGAAGATGATGCCTTAGTTCTCCTGCCTTCTTCTCTTCTCTTTTGTTTAAATCTTGTAGGGACAATACAGTCCCATCTTTTTTCAATGTCTTGTAAATACTTCATTTCCAATCAATGAAAGATCAACTTTCTCTTCACAATTTTGAGCATCTATCATTTCTTCTTATACTTTGTCTATGTCATTGCTCTTGCTTTATACAAATTTTTTTTGATTTGGCTCATACTTCCTCTTAAACAACCTTTCTTACATTTTCAGGACCATTAACTCCTGAGTCAATGACAAGATTTGTTATCAATCCCAAATATCTGAAAGTGGCAAGATTTCCTGAGATAAAAGATAGAGCAGAGGTTAGTCAGACAGCGGAGCGGACAGAAGAGCCAGCTGAATTTGATTCCACTATTCAGGATTTGCCAGAATTTGCTCACATTCAGAAGCAGGATGAACCCTCATCTTTGGTGCAAGATCCAACTGAGGATGTCAACATCGGATCGGAAGATGATCCGAAAATTCTCAAAATCGGGTCGAGTCTAAGTGAAATTGAGAAAGCTAGACTCATCCAATTCCTCAAAAAGCATCAAGAAGTATTCGCCTGGACTTACGAAGATATGCCGGGATTGGATATCAAGCTGGTTGAGCATCGACTCAAATTGAAACCAGAAGCCAGACCAATCAAGCAGAAATTGAGGAAATTAGACCCTCGAGTTGAGCAACAAGTCAAGGAAGGACTTGAAGATTTATTAAAAGCAGGCTTCATCCGGGCCGTTGATTACCCAGACTGGTTGGCAAATATCGTTGCAGTCCTTAAAAAGAACAGAAAAGTTTGGATTTGCATTGATTTCAGGGATCTCAATAAGGCCACCCCGAAAGATGATTATCCGCTTCCCAATATCGACCTGTTGATCGACAGCACAGCGGGTCATGCCATGTTTTCTTTCATGGACGGATACTCAGGCTATAATCAGATCAAGTTGGCCGTTCGTGATCAGTCGAAGACATCATTTACTACCCCATGGGGAACCTTCTGCTATACAGTAATGCCATTTGGACTCAAAAATGCCGGGGCAACTTATCAAAGAGCAATGGCCGTTATCTTCCATGATCAAATGCACAAGAATATGGATGCATATGTGGATGACATTTTGGTTAAGTCTAAAGAAGAAGAGGATCACCTTGATGCTCTTAGTCAAGTTTTTAAAAGACTTATTCTTTATAAATTAAGACTTAACCCTCAAAAATGTGTTTTTGGAGTTGAGTCTGGCAAATTACTCGGATTCATCATTAGCAAGAAAGGAATCGAAGTAGATCCGGCCAAGGCAAAAGCCATTATTGACATGCCGCCTCCAAATAATCTCAGAGAACTGCGAAGCCTTTAAGGGCGTATTCAGTCTATCCGCAGATTCATCTCTAATCTGGCCATGAGATGCGAGCCTTTTAACCATTTGCTAAGAAAAGGAGTTAAATTTGAATGGGGATCAGAATGTCAGCTCTCGTTTGAGCGCATCAAGCAGTATCTCCTTAATCCACCAGTTTTAAAGCCGCCAAAACTGGGAAAGCCTCTCTTGCTATATATTTCAGTCAATCAAAATGCCTGTGGTGGATTCCTCGCTCAGTATGAAGAAGGCAGTTTGATAGAGCACGCCATCTACTACGTGAGCAAAACATTCATTGATTATGAAAAGAAGTATTCTCAGATGGAGAAGACTTGTCTAGCTCTGGTCTGGATGTGCCAGAAATTGAGACATTACTTATTGGCTTTTGAAATCAAGTTTCTATCGAAACTTAATCCGCTCAGATACATTCTTGAACAACCTTTTCTCACTGGACGAATCGCAAAGTGGCAAGTCCTGTTGATGCAATATGACTTAGAGTATGTTTCTCAAAAGTCGATTAAGGGCCAAGCGATCGCAGATCAGTTGGCAGATTTCCCTCTAACAGAAGAAATTAAAACAGAGGATGATTTTCCTGACGAGCACATCTGTAATGTCCAACAGCCCCCAGTTTGGAACTTGTTCTTCGATGGCTCTAAAAATATGTCTGGCATCGGGATTGGAGTCCTGTTGATCACTCCAGAAAAAGAAATGATCCCTTATTCTCTTAAGCTTGGTTTCCAATGCACTCATAATATGGCCGAGTATGAAGCTTTAATACAAGGCCTCAAAATTCTGCAATGTTTCAATGTCAAGAGAGTGCACGCCTTTGGCGACTCACTACTTGTTGTCAGTCAAGTTAACACTGAATGGCAAGTGAAAGATCCCAAATTGATCCCATATCAGAAGATCGTCTTAGCTCTTGTTGACAGCTTCGAAGAATTTCAGCTCAATCACATCAGAAGAGAGCATAATCAGATAGCCGATGGCTTAGCCAGTTTGGGCTCCATTTTATCATTCAAAGGTGGTGAGTCGTGTCGCTCT
This sequence comes from Nuphar pumila, assembly GCF_984573655.1. NCBI lineage: Eukaryota > Viridiplantae > Streptophyta > Magnoliopsida > Nymphaeales > Nymphaeaceae > Nuphar > Nuphar pumila. Next base: position 53,562,719 of record NC_143250.1, on the reverse strand, counting down.
TTCGAAGTTGGCAGACTCGAACAACCCGCTTTCTATCCAATTATGCAAGTAAATCAGGTCAATCAGAAGGAGGAGCCTTGGTATCAAAGTATCAAGAATTTCATTGAGTCTGGTGAATTTCCACCAGAAATGCCTAAAAGGGAGCAACGTGCAATCCAGCGTATGTCCACCCGATATTTCATTCTCGCCAATGTCCTCTACCGCCGTGGATTCAGTTCTGAGTATTCAAGGTGCTTAGACAAAGAAGAAGCTATGAAAGTTATCCAAGAGGCACATGAAGGGATTTGTGGTGGTCATGCTGGCTATCAAACTCTCGTCAAGCAGATCGTTCGAGCAGGGTACTATTGGAATACCATGCAGCAAGACTGTCATGGATTTGTGAAAAAATGCGTCAAGTGCCAATTACACGCGCCTTACATTCATGCTCCGGCCGCATACCTACAATCAGTTGTTTCCCCTTGGCCATTTTCCATGTGGGCTTTTGACGTCGTCGGCCCAATTACCCCTTCTGCTTCTAACGGCCACAAGTATTTCCTGGCTGCGACAGAGTACTTCACGAAATGGGTTGAAGCTGTTACTCTACGCACTGTAGAAGGCCGCCATGTGGTTTCTTTCATTCATAAGAACATTCTTTGCCGCTTCGGCATACCACATGATATTGTCTCAGATAATGGAACCCATTTCAAAAATGAGAGGATGAAAACCTTCTGTTCTAAATTCAGAATTTCCCATCACTTCTCAGCTCCTTATTATCCTCAAGGGAATGGCCAAGCAGAGGCCACCAATAAGATCTTGATTCGTATTTTGGAAAGGACTGTGAAGACAGGTCGAGATTGGCACGAGAAAATTCATGACGCGCTTTGGGCATATCGGACCACCATTCGGACTCCGACTAATGCCACTCCTTCAGAACTCGTTTACGGGACTGAAGTGGTGTTACCTCTCCATATCCAAAAGCCCGCTCTCAAATTCGCTTCTCTCATAGAATTGCCACTTGATCAGTATCAGCAGCAGAGATTGGTGCAACTAGATTTACTGGATGAAAAGAGGCTCAAAGCAGCAGAGCACGCTCAAGCTTATCGACAAAGGATAGCTCGACATTATGCCAAGTCTGTCATTGAGAGAAAATTTCGAGTTAACGATTTGGTGCTCAGATCGACAGCTCATCTCAAGCATCGACCACAAGGCAAGTGGTCACCCAATTGGGAAGGCCCTTATGTGGTTAAGGAAGCTTTGCCTCGCAATTCGTACCGTCTAATCAATGCAGATGGGGTGGAGATGCCAGATCCTATCAATGCTCTGCATTTGAAGAAATTTTATACTTAGAATTTTCATTCAAAAATCTTTTGTACTATTCAAAGAGCCATTTCAATAAAAATAATGATCTTCTATCAATTCTTACATTCTTCTCCATGATACTGGGGCATTTTATTTTAATCCATAATCATCTTCTTCCATCATATGCAGGCAGGATTAGACGAAAGTTCCTCTCCTCAAATTTTGATAATTCTTAATTGGTCCTGTGATTTTTATTGTCTTTTCATTTGATTCATTTTGCTTTGATCAGATTTACATCAAGCTAATGCTCGTTTATGTCAAGTTTTAACAAATTTTCCAATCTTATTAAAAAAAAAAATTTCTCTACTTTTATCTTCAAATCACCCTTTCAGGATAAGGGATAAACCTGATGCCTCCTCTCAATGAGGTATTCTTCCTTTTATTTCCCCCGTTCAGGATAAGGGGATAAATCCTGAATTATCTTCTAAAAAAAAAAACTCATTTTAAAAAATCTAAGCTCATCTTCAAAACCCAGTTCTCGCACTGGTTGTTTTCAAACTTTTCAATCATATATAGAGCACATCTGGAAAACCCGGTTCTCACACCGGTAACCTTCTAAAATCAGTCTTCTGACCAAAGACCTTTCTCCTTCTAAATTCAAGTTTTGACTTAAATATTCCAAAACTTTATGTATTTTCAAAAGATCTAGCTTTTGCCGGTCATGTATTTCCAAAGGATCCAGCATCTCGCTGGTCATGTATTTCCAAAAGATCCAGCATCTCGCCGATCGTGTATTTCCAAAGGATCCAACATCTCGTTGGTCCTGTATTCCAAAAAGATCCAGCTCCCGCTGGTCGTGTATTCCAGAAGATCAAACCCTTAGGGTGCGACTTCTCAATCCTATCATTTCCAAAACCTTCAAGATCTTCAATCTTTTAAAATTCTATCAGTTTCCCAACCTCTGGTTGCAATATCTTCAGAATTTCATCAACCCTCGGGTTATAATTTCTCAAGTTCAGTCATTTTTTCAAACCATCAGGTTAAATCCTTCATATTTGAAATCCAGTTTTATAACTGGTCGGGATTTAAAATCCAGTTTTCATAACTGGTCGGAATTTGAAATCCAGTATTTTTCAACTGGTCGGGATTTAAAATCCAGTTTTCATAACTGGTCGGGATTTGAAATCCAGTATTTTTCAGCTGGTCGGGATTTAAAATCCAGTTTTCATAACTGGTCGGGATTTAAAATCCAGTTTTCATAACTGGTCGGGATTTGAAATCCAGTTTTCATAACTGGTCGGGATTTGAAATCCAGTTTTATAACTGGTCGGGATTTGAAATACAGTTGTCACAACTGGTCGGGATTTGAAATCCAGTATTTTTCACTGGTTGGGATTTGAAATCCAGTGTTTTCACTGGTCGGGATTATCAAAAATCCAGTTTCTCATAAACTGGTCGGGATTTCCAAAACCTAATATATTTCATCTGTCCAGTTTTCTAAAGACTGATTTCTTGCACCATTTCTTTAAATTACAGCTAAATGTCTCATCAAAATCTATATTGAGTGATTATTTCATAAGAAATTCGTGAAAACTTTGCCAATTTGCTAAAAGCATTAGTTGATTCTAAAAGTCTGACTGCACGAAAAGAATTTTCTCAGATTACCTCTTCTATTTCCTTCCAAAAAGGTGAAACTTTTCGCGAAAAGAGGTAAAATTCAAATCTTTTCCTGTTGATCAACCAAAAGGATGTAAGAAATGTCCTCGATATGATCAATAAAAGAAATCTTCAATGATGTTGAAAAGCCAGAAGAGAATTGATATTGATCTTGGCTATGACGCATGTTTTAAAAATGATTTTCTGACAATCAGGCAGTGGAAATATCTTGAGCTATAAAAAGAATCCACTCAACCCATCCCTTCTCATTTTCGTTTAAAAGTTGCAATCAAATATCCGCAAAAGGGATCTCTCAATTGTCGTCAAGATGAAGGCGAATTAAGCGAGTAGACCCCCGGGGCCAAAGAAGATTTGAAACATCTCCAAGATGACGGAGTTTGTGACGGATCCTTCCAGGGAAAGTTCAGATCACCGTCGAGATGAAGGCGAGTGTGATGAACCTACCAACAAACCCTAAAAGATATTTGATTTCTGCTATCGTCTAAAGACCTTTTGAGCCAGTGAGATCAATAGAACCCCTGAGATAAAAGAAGGATCGGAGCATCTCCAAGATGAAGGAGTTTGTGACGTGCCCTCCCCTTTAAAAAGAGAAAAAGTCAGGACATCCAAATGAAGGATGATAAGAAAAACCCGAGAAAGCCCAATGACTCAAAAGAGTGCAAAAAGATCATTGTGGGAAAAACACCCGGATATCAAACTGCCGAAGCTGCCAGAAGTCATCTTTTCTCGTGCAAAATTCTTTTATCAATATCTCTTCATTTCTCGCTTTTATGAAATTAAGAATATTTCTTCTATTCTCATATCAGGGAAATGGATAGCTTCCTTGAAGAAAATCATCAGTGCTAAAAATTTGAATCTGACTCTTAGAATTGAGGAGTTAACCTCATTTGGGGGAAATACTCTAGGTAAAAGAGGGCATATCTTTTGCACATACGTGCACATTTCCAAGCATTTGAAACAGCTATAATTTTATCCTATTGGCAAAATTTCTCTAGCCATTTCAAGAATGAAATAAACATTCAATATCCATTTTGATGCAACTTAGCGTTGTCTATATCTTCCAGAAGAGTTGCCTCATCCAGTGGAAGCATCTCTTCCTGTCCCATCACGGTTTTCTCATTAAAAGAATTCCGTAGGGACGACCCACTCAGGATAAGGGTTAAACCTGAACCATTTGCAAAAGATTCTTTGATTTCAAAAGCTATTTCAGTCTCAGCAATGAGGCGCACCATTTCTTCTCCCTTTTCAAAGCTTTAGGGAACCCTATATTTCCTCCTTTCACAAAAACCCCTATCGGATTTGTTCGTCTAAATTCCGAAGGTCCCATCGTGCTTTCTCCATTTTGAGAAACCCATATGGTAGATTTCCTATCCAGATTAAGAGTTAACCTGGAACCTCGCTTCGCGAGGTATCTTCCTTGCAGGTTTGGGTTAAACCTGAGTCACATTCCAATAAGATTCCTCGTTTTTGAAGAGATGTTTTCTTCCAGTCCCACCATAATTCTTCCCATCAAGGGACCCATGCTTCATATATTACTCCAAGAAAGGATCATACCCAAGCTTCATTTTCACGAGGCCTTCTCCAAAAATGTCCCATCAAGGTCCTCGTGTATTTCTTTCCTCACTTCAAATTCATTTCTTGATATATCTTCGTCCCATCCAGGTTAAGGGCTAAACCTGAATCATTCCAAAAAGAGTATCTTGTCTCACCCATGAGACCTGATCAAAATTTTCATTTCCCACCATTTCAGAATTTCCATCTAAAGTCCCATCACGATTTCCTCATTTTCTACTCAATCATATCATCTTCGAGAATTTCATCTCCCCAAAACCATTCAGGATAAGGTTTCAAAGCCTGAAAAACCATATTTTCAAAATAATTCTTCCACACCCAGTTCAGACCTGCTGACTGGGGCAATTTTCAAAATTTGGAGTGTTGTCTTTGCCACTAAGCTCGGCTCTCAACCGGCTTAGTAGCAAAGAGGGGCATCTGTGAACACCCCAAATTTTCAAAGTTTTGTAAAAATGACCCTTTTGCCCCTAACTCCATTTTCTGAGAAATCGAAGCAAATTCTTCAGACTTTCTGGATTAAAAACCATATTGATCCATTCAAAATCATTTTCAGGTTCAAATCTAGCACTTTAAATCCGTATTTCCTCAAAATCCGGATCAAAACCCATGTCTGAAGAAATTTTCTCAAAATAGTTTTTAAATTCTCAGAAAAATTCCTTTTTGTGAATATTTTTGCAAAAACACACAAAAAAAATTAGTTTTAACTTTTGTTTTCTCACAAACTTTAGGATTTTTATTCTAAAAATACAAAAAAAAAATAGAAAAATAACATAAAAAAACCAAAAAAAAAAATCGAGAAAAGCTACGAAGAAAACAGATGATTTTCAAACTTTTTGGACCATTTTTACCAAAAACCTCATTTTCAAAACCATTTTATAAAAAATTTTAAAAAAAAAAAGGGGAACCACCTTTTTGAAATATCAAAAAGTTGCAACGGACTCCTCCCGCATGCTCCCCCTTCTCCTCTCTCCATCGTCCATCTTCAAACAACCATCGTCGTTTTCCACCTTCAATCTTCAACGACATCCCTCTCGAATCCTCCATGACTCCTTTAAGAAGGAACCTCCACCACTCCTCGAGAGGGGGGGGGCGCGACCATCCATCAGTTTCATCGATTGCAATCGATCTCCACGCTACAATTTCTCCTCCAGCGTCATCGATTTTCTTTCCTGGAAGATATCAAGCTTCTCGGCAGAGTCCATTTCATCCATCCTTGGCCTATCGATCCCCTGCCTATCCACCCTTCGTCTACCTTCTCAATCCTCTACCAACACTCTGCAAGAATAAAGGACAACGGAAGAAGCCTCAGCCTCTTCCCTTCTGATCGGGCGAAGAAGATCAACACTCCCTGCAAAACTTCGCAGGATCGATTATCAACATCCATTATCTTCTCCTTGCAAGACAGAAGAAAGGTTCCCCTCAGGGCATCTCCTCTATAACCATCTGAAGGAAGGTAAACAACCCACTTCTTTTCCCTTTTTTTTTTTATTTTATCTAAAGCACCTCCGGTAGCATCGAGTTGCTTATGGCAACATCGATCCACCAATGTGCCATATCAATGGAATTCTCGAATTCTGACATTTTTTTTTTACGATTTTATACGATTTCCCCATTCTGAATTTCCATTTCTCGCATTTTTTTTATGTATTGTGTTCTATATCCTTAGTTTAGTTCGAGACCTACATTATACCCGATCTTCCTCTTTGTCACAGCATAATTAATTACATCAGCTTCTATTTCATACCATCATTAGCACCCTGCTTGATGTTACAAGACAGTGCATAATTTGCTCAAGATTCCACCATGAATCGAGTGTGATTCATGGTGAAATCTACTGTAAAACCTCTTGTGTGTTCTGTTTTTGGGCGAGATCAGATGAATCTTGCCTCCCATGGCACGGGTGACGGTTCAATTATCACACCATTTTTTCAATCATTCTACAGTTAGTCTCCTGTTTTAACCCAATTTCATTGTGTTTATCTGTATCCTCTCTGTTCAGCGGACTATATTCTGAGCCCAATGTTCAGTTGGGTGTGACATTGTATATCTATATTCGATCCTTTGGATTTGATTTTCTTTATCTTTACATCGCTCCTTTCTTTCGCATTTGCTTTTGATTATTTAGACCAGCTGTTGCATTTTAGTTTCTGGCTCATATTTTGTTTTCTATTCTGGATTACACATGACTGACCTTTTCTATTACCTTATGTTCATCTTGTTCACTGTACTACGTGCATTTTTTTTTTTCTCCTTTCTTCTGATTTGATTTTTTTTTTTTCATTACGTCTGAGATTTTTTAATTTCGACAATCTTATGGGTGGCTGACCAAGACGAAGTGTTATGTTTACATCAAGGATAATAAACTCCTCCCTGACATTTTTGTCACCATTAAGCCCCAAACTGTAAGTATACTGTATCCAATCTTCTTCAAAGAATTTATGGGAACAATTCAGTCGGCTCATGACTAGATGCTTCCTACCGATGGCATATCTGGCTATTTGCTATCCTTAATACCTGGAGATCACCTGTCTTCGTACTTGGAATATCCACTGCAAAAGAGGTCTGGTATGGTTCCAATCAATCTCTCTCTCACCAAAAAGCAATGAAGAAAGAAGGATGGGTTGTGCATTAGGGGTATATCCAAGCTCCAGGCATTCTTTTTCTGGATGTGTGAGAATGATAAACTATCATGAACCCTCGACCCACAGGGTATGAATTGTGTTGAAATTACAACGTTTAAGGATGAAATAGATGAGGGTTACAACTTCTGCATGTTCTGGGATTGATCCTGATCTTTTACACAGAATCAAGGATGCCACTGAGTGTCCTCCACCCAACAGAGACATCATGAGATTCGATGTGAATTTGAGATTGTTTCCCCCATTTATTGATAATAATTTATGCCCCTTAACCATAATTAATGTTTTGTTATGATGGTATTATTTGAAATGGGTCCATGGAGGAGTTGTATACGTGAGCAATGCAATCAGGCTGGGAATGAGCAGAGAAGTTCCCCTGGTCTCTACTAAAAATAACAGGTTTTGCATCTGCGTGACTAGCCAAACCAATGGAGCTGAAGGCAACTCGCTGAACTTAATCTGCGAATTACTTTGCTGCCGCTATCCAGTGAATGCCATGACTCCTTGTTTTCCTTTTGTTTTCCATTACATTCCTATGATTAATATGTTACGTTGCATGTGTGCCTCTGCCCCTGTTCACAGCATAACACCATGTGTCTCAACTATTTCTTTGGCCCATTTGTTAATCTGCAAAATTATCAACAGCAGTAGTCCACTTACTTCTTTTACCTGTACCTAGCCATACACAGCCCCTACTGCTGTGAACCACCTACACCCACAACTTGTCATCCATTTGCATAATTGGTATCATCTATATAAGTAATCTCTGTATAGCATCTTGACATTATGTGCACATTCACTACATGTTGCATTAGCCACATCCCATATCTTGCGTTTGTCTACATTAGGCTGCGCCTACATTCACTACACTTTCACCACCCGCTACCCATGGCGCCTCCTGCAGCGCCATATATCCAAGGCACATTAGATATCTCCCATATCCATATTTCAGCACTTTCACTCCATTTTCCACACATTTACAACAATGTCTAACATTGCTGTAGCTTTCCCTAAAACTTTCAGCAACTGCCACGACACTCCCCATGTTTAAATATCTAGCACAGCCATGAGCCTCCACACCTTTGCACATTTGCAACATCCACACGCCATTCATTGCCCTCATTTTACTGTCCAGCCTATCCATTGCACACTAGTTCCATTTACATTGAATATCTCATGGTGTGCACACCCACTGTATGCATACTCTACGGTTTTTAATACATAGTCTTTGTATAACCGCACATGTACCCACACTACAAGTGATGTTTTAGGTTTTACTGCAAATTGCACTTTTGACCTCCACAGCTGTAAGTGCATACTGTCGTGATTTCACTTGGTCACCCGCTGTAATGAAGAATGCTGCTGCAACTGTCTGCATTTTCACTTCCACCATCTTACAAGCACATACCTCTCAATCCGGCTCCTACATCATCACTGACACCATCATACCCTAGCTCCACTACCTACAACCCTTTGGTTCATCTCCTTTTTTTTTATGCCATATATATATATACATATATATATATACCCACATACCTATACATACATATGTATGAGTGTATATATATATCATTTCCCATCTTTCCATCATGAATGAATACTTTTGACATTTATATGATATGTGCAATTTCCTTTTATTTTCTTCTACTAACCAAATGTTCTTGCAGGAAACATGTAAAAGATATCATTATTTGGGATTGTACATTTGATTTTATCCATTGTAATAGTTAGGTTGGAATAAGAATTTACATTTCTTGCTTTAGGTAGAATGAATGAGCATCATAGAATACCATGAATTTTTTACTCCATGCATTTTTTTCTTTATTTCTCAAATTCTCACAATGGTGAAACACGAATGGCACGTGCACCATTTCATAAAAGGTAAGTTAATTCTAAGTTGATGATTTACACCAACGGCCATAGTCGGGGTGCAAACAAGACTTAGTATTCTTATCTTTTATGAAATAACACTGGATCCACACTGGATCCTCTTTAAAAAAATCATCATATTCTTCAAATATTTCACCTTTTATTAGAGTTTAACTTAGAAATAATTCAATATATATACCAATGGCCATAGTCAGGGTATATTGAGAGTTAATTCCATTTTAAACTCTATAAAAGCACAAAATATGTTTCATTCTTCACCTGAGTTTAAATATAGATTATTATATAATACATTCAATGACCATAGTCAAGGATGTATTATATCTTCAATCTTATTTCAATTCATGTAAAGAATGAAATACGATTTTCAAAATCTAATTTCAGAATTTAAATTCATTCATCATTTAGGGTAGAATTGCATCATATTTTCAAAATTTTCCTTTTCAAAATTTCAAGTGATTATCCATCTTCATTTCTCAGATCAAATCTTATTCAAATCCAAATCTATTTTATTTCAATATTCAAAAATTCAATTTCAAAGCCCAATTCGACTTTGAAATTCCAAAATCATTTTATATTCAAACTTCAATTCAAATCAAAATTCAAAATCAAAGTTCAATTTAACTTTGAAGTTATCTTCTGATTTCAAAATCAAATTCATCCCCCTTATCTTCAATCAAAGTTTGGGTTTGAATCTCAAGTTTAAATTTGGGTTTCTAAAAAAAACTCAGATCCACCTTTAAGGACCTATTTGGGCTTCTCAAAACCCAAATCCAAAAACAAATCCTAGTCTCAAACTTGGATCCAGATTTCCAGGTATGAACTCCATTCCACTTTGGATCTCCCATCACAGATCCGAATTCCATCTAGGATCCAAACTCTTATTCCACTTTGGATCTCCAATCACAGGTCCAAAATTCATCAAGGATCCAGATCCTCGTTCTACCATCCAGATCCCAAAACCAATTCTCAGGATCTAGAATCCAACCCTACTTTGGGTCTCAGATTCAGATCCAAATTCTAATTCTTAGGATCTAGATCCCCATTCTACATTGGATCTCAGATTCAGATCCAAATTCCAATTCTTAGGATCCAGAATCCAATTCAACTTTGGATCTCAGACTTCAGATCCAAATCCATTCTAGGATCCAGAACCCCATTCACTTTGGATCTTAGACTTTAGATCTAAATCCGTTTTAGGATCCAGAATCCAATTTTACTTTGGATCTCAGACTTCAGATCCACTTCCATCTTAGGATCCAGAGTCCAGCCCTATCTTGGATCTCAGATTTCGGATCCGAATATCATCTTGGATTCCAAATCTTGAATCCAGTTCCATCCAAAATTCCAAATCCCAAATTCCACTTTAATTTCAATCCTTAAAACCAATTACATTTCATTCCAGATTTCAAATCAAGTTTCCATTTTCAGATCCTAAATTCAAAATTCAACTTTGAACTCTATTCAGAATCTAGATATTGGATTCGGATTTCATCTTGAAAACCCAACTTTAAATCAATTCCATTTCTCAATTTTTGTTCAAATTTCCCAATTCTATCTTTCCTTCTGATTCTATTCCAGTTTCATTTCTATTCTGATTCAAAGTCCATTTATGACTTTGAAAATTCTTCCTTTCAGTTTCAAGATCATTTTTTCTCAAAGATCCAAATTCATTTTCCTAAGCTCTGATTATTATAAAAACTTAGAAACTTCAAATCTTAGGTTCTAAGTTAGAAAACATTTCTTTACTTTATGTGATTCACTTGGAAATTCTTCAAAATATTTTCAAAAAGAGCATACATCTTTGCATTTGCACAAGCATGATTCATTGTGCATTTTTTTTTTGACTTAGGATAAATACATAGATAATTTATTAGCAAAGCAAAAGGCATTAATTCGACCCTTGGTTCGATTACCCCTGGTAAAGGCGCCAGGAACGGTCGAACCTCGTACCGACGAGCGGATCCCGTCTCCCAATTTTCCCGCAAATATTTCAAAAACGGAGGCGAGTTATTTCAAAATATTTTTAAAATTAAGGTCAAGTGAGACCCGCAAAAGAGTTCCTCTTCTCTTCTCTTCTTTCTTTTCTCTTCTCTCTTTTCTTTTCGTTCTTTTATCTTTTCTCCCTTCAAAAAGGGAGGAAAATAAGAGGTTGGAAAGGAAAAGAGAAGGAAGAGAGAGAATATTATGAGAGGAAAAATTTTGCGATGATCACAGTTTTTAGCAACGTGAAGACTGGGACAATATAGGTAGGGATGTTTTCAAAATATGATTAACATGCAATAAAATCAGAAGACTCTAATGCAAGTCCTAAAGAGATAGATTTAAATGAGAAGAACCATACACTTGCATACATTATTTTGCATTCAATCCCTAAAATTGAGGAGAGTTGTATTTAAGACCTAAGTCTAATGTGAACATGGATATAATCTCCTCAATATGGTCCTACCAAACCATACTTAGATCCTATATGCAATGATGTCAGCTTTAGGACATAATCTAGGCTCCTAAGGTTTGCATGGAAATGAAGCTGACATAGAAGAATAAAGACTTAGATATAAAAGCAAAGCAAAGGCACAAATTTGACCGGACGAAGACAGGTCCCATCACGGTCGCCAAAACTGTGATCATCGCAAAATTTTTCCTCTCTCGTTGGTTTCTCTCTCTTCCTTCTCTTTTCCTTTTCTAACCTTTATTTTCCTCCTTTTTGAAGGGAGAAGAATAAAAGAAAGAAAAGAGAAAGAGAAGAGAAAATAAAGAAAGAAAGAGAGAAGAGAAACTATTTTGCGCGGTCTCACTTGACCTTAATTTGAAAATATTTAGCAAATAACTCACCTTCGTTTTTGAAAATATTGCGGGAAAAATGGAGAGACGGGATTCGCTCGTCGGTACGAGGTTCGACCGTTCCTGACGCCTTTACCAGAGGTAATCGAACCAAGGATCGAATCTATGCCTTTTGCTTTGCCTAAATATAATCTAAGGATTTAATCTAACTCTAAATGCACAAAGAATCATGCTTGTGCAATGCAAGAATGTATGCTCTTTTGAAAAGAATGTTTTGGAAATTTCCAAGTATTCTGAGATGAACTTGGTAAGGGAATGAAGAAATGTTTGAATTTAACTTAGAACTTGAGATAGATCAGAGGAGTTCTAAGTTTTTAAAGTAAATCAGGATTGAAAGGATAAATGAGAAAGAATGAAAGGAAATGAAATTTAAAAGTCAGAAATGGATTTTGAACTTGAAATTGAATTTTAGGAAAGGAAATGAATACTTGAGATGGAATTGAATTTGGATTTTCAAGTTTGGAATGGATCTGAGATAATCAAATGGTATTTAAAAATAGAAATGGATTTAGGGAATTCAAATGAGATTGGATTTGAAATCTAGAATTGGGAATGGAATTGGATCTTAAAATGGATTTAAGATCTGAAATCTGAGATCCGATGTAAAATTGGGTTTTGGATCCTAAGATGGAATTGGATCTGAAGTCTGAGATCCAAAAGTGGAATTGGACTCTGGATCCTAAAGAGGGATTAGATCTGAAGTCTGAGATCCAAAAGTGGAATTGGACTTTAGATCCTAAAGAGGAATTTGATCTGAAGTCTGAGATCCAAAAGTGGAATTGGACTCTGGATCCTAAAGAGGAATTGGATCTGAAGTCTGAGATCCAATATGAGTGTTGAATCCTGGATCCTAAAGAGAAATTGGATCTGAAATCTGAGATCCAATATGAGTGTTGAATCCTGAATCCTAAAATGTATTTGGAGTTTGTTAAATCCAGAAGATGAATCAAGAACTTTCCAAGTTTGAATTGAACTTGAAAAATGAGATTTAGAATTTGAATCTTGAATATACAAATGAATTTCAAAGTTAAATTGGACTTGAATTTGGAGCTTGAATTCGGAATTTAGAAAATGAATCAAGAATCTCAAAGTTAAATTAAACTTTGAGTTTGATTGGAGTTTTGAATGAAGTTGGAATTTCAAAGTCAAATTTGAACTTTGAAATCTAATTTGAATTTGAATATAAAATGAATTTGAAGTCTCAAAGTTAAATTGAACTTTGAGATTGAAAATGAAATAGAATTTGAAAAATGAAAGGATGAATTGGATTTTACAGGAATTAAAGATTGATTGAAGAAGATATTTGCATCACTTGGAGTTTCGAAAAGAAAGGAATTTTGAAAATATGATGCAATTCTATCCTAAATGATGAATGAATTTGAAGAATTTAAATTTTGGATTTTTGAAAAGCTATTCCATTCTTTAAATGAATTAAAACAAGATTGAAGATATAATACATCCTTGACTATGGTCATTGAATGTATTATATAATAATCTATATTTAAATTCAGATGAAGAACAAAAATACATTTGGTGCTTTTATAGAATTTTAAAATGAAATTAACTCTCAATATACCCTGACTATGGCCATTGGTATATATTTTGAGTCAATTTTAAGTTAAATTCTAATAAAAGGAGAAAATATTTAAAGAAATATGATGAATTTTGAAAAATGGATCCAGTGTTATTTCGTAAAAGATAAAAATCCTAAGTTTTGTCCACACCCTGACTATGGCCATTGATGTGAATCATCAACTTAGTATCAATTACCTCTTACGAAATGGTGCACGTGCCATTCGTGTTCCCATTTGTGAGATTTTTAGAAAATAAAAGAGGGAAATGTCATGAATCAAGCAATTCTTAGAAGATATGTACATGCCCACGCATTCTAATCTAAGCTAGAAATGGAAATTTTTCATTGATCTAACCCTCACTTCTTTTAATGGAATTGGAGTTACCTTAATAACATTCTTTACATATCTCCTGCAAAAGTAAATTTTGGCATAAAGTAGAGAAATGCATCCGGAAAAGAAATAACATTCTATCTACAATGTAATGAAATATTTACATGTCTAAAGAAAATACATATGAGAGGCCTAGAGATAAATGTATATTCATGAGGGTGGGCCTATCTAAATATGTATAAGAATATATGGAGACATATGTGTATATTCCTATGACTAAAAAAAAAATCTACATAAGCTCTAAATATATATATATATATGATATGTATGATGTTGGTGTCTAAGGGGTAACTTGGAGTGTTTTACATGGCTGTAGATGCAAGAAGAAACACAACAGTGCTTCACTGCTGTAGGTTCAAAGAGACTGCAGTAGTGTTGCTGCTATAAGTTGGAAGGGCTAGGATATAGATGGATGTATTAAATGCTATGAGCAGTACGTTTTGCAGGAGGTTAAGAGCTGGACAGGGTACCGCAGCATATGTACAGAGGGGACAACCATTGCACAGGTGGTGGTGATGCTGCCATATGGTTCAGCAGAGAGTTATGACTTAAGTTGAGATTTTGTGACCATACCTTCAGATAAAATTGTAGGTGACGTGTAGGAGAGAAAGAGAGAATTTGGTGTTAAAGCAAGGATGGTTCCAAATTGATGTTTTAAAGAATGAAGAGAAGAAATGTGAAATGGCAAGTCTTTTCTAAATCTACCCCTGTTATTCATCATAATAGGGGTCTATTCAAACCAGGACACAACAGCTTCAATGAGACTGAAGTTGATATGGCAAATGAAATGGTCCCAATACACATCAACACCCATCACGATGGCAGTAAAAAAAAATGGGGCAGTGGCATTAAAACATGTGTCGCTAGTTGCCACGACAGAGATCAACCAATGAATTAAAGAAGCAGTGGTGTGGGAAATGGGCGAAGGTAATAGAAAACTCATTCATACAAGCATGCATCAAAACTTGGCAGGGAACATCATGTTCCTACCAACTAATTAAGAATATTCACATGTCAGGTAATATATCATCACCGACCAAACTGTTGCACAATGCCTCATAGCCCAAAAAAAAAATCAGAAAACAGGAGAAACAACAAAAACCACCAATGAGAAGTAATTATCCTTTAAAAAGAAAAGCCAATATGAACATAGAACATGTAGTAGGTACAAATAGTTGATTTCAGCAATGAGATGTGCTCTTAAAAGATTAAATGCCATCTCAATCCTAAAAAGACTGATGACCAGGGGCCACTCCACTGGGTCATTGGCAAAGCTTGTCAAATGGCATCATGGCCTGCAGATAAGAAAACCACTGCAGATAGGAAAATTTTTGGCCCATGTGAGCTAGCTATGTCCTTTCATAAGATAAATTTGAAAATACTGTTTAAACTGACTGATGACATAGCCAGACATTATTGGACCTATTCATATGAGACAGTGCTCTCATTATTGACCGATTACAGAGGCTAGAGAGCGTTCAATTTTTTTTTATTATTTTTTTTCATTTTTCATTGCATGCTTATCACACTCAATAAAACATATTCATTAGGGGATTTAGAACCCATGGGCCAAAAGAATTTTTGGAAGAATTGAATGCAATTCAACCATTACCAGATGTTCTCCAGTATTTAAAGTATATATATATACCTACAGCTTGAACGATGCCTTCAAGAACGGAGGTAGGTCGTCACAATTCTAATGTAGAGACCTTATATTTCATCCCCATGATGTGAAACTATCACTTTATGAATAGCAGGAGATGGTGGTGGTGGAGAAAGCCATCAATGTAAGCATTCACATAGACAACCAATACGCAGAAGCATACCACACCATGTATAAACCTTAAACAGTAATAAAAATAAATAAATGAAAATAGATGAATGGCTCTCACCTGTTTGCAGTAACCTGACTAGCAGCTTGATTCTTGCGAAAAGGTTCCAGGTTATACGAATATTTCTGCAGACGCCAGCCGAATATGATTCCGATGTATATTTGGATAGTACTAGAGCCTCTAAGCCATTGCATCAGTTTAGTTGAACCTGCAAAAAGAAAAAAAAAATGAGACATGGTTGGATCTATGCAGATTACCCCATCATCAATTATGTCTGGCGTCTACACTGTTTGTAGAACATACAGACATTTGAGAATTTCTCAAGGTCCAGCTGCCCTGCTATTTCCTGCTTGTCAAATGATCCATCATGAGATTATGGATTTAACTCTTTTACTAGTCCCTGATACCTTTGCTACTTAGCACATTTTACGTCATGTGCCAACGAATCACCACATCTTTGAGACTGTCATTCATCTTCAACCTTTTGCGAAAGAGAAAAAAAAGTATTTGATGAAGGCTATATTGATCTAGTCTGCCAATGGAAATATTAGTTGTATAGAGAAGAAACTTTTGATAAGTATCATTGAAGTGGTCATTACAATATCATGAACCTCCTTTTTTTTTAATGATAGCATTTGGTTGCACCACGGTGGTTTTTGATCCTGCAAGAGCAAATAAGACAGAAGGAAAGACAGAATAATAAGTATAAATCTAAAATAAAGTAGTGCTAACAAGCCCACCCACCAAGCCCTGGGTGGAGTCCCAAACAAAAGTGATTCATATACAAAGCATGATAGACTTTCCCTCCTTTGGATGTGGTCTTGTAACAATACCTCCAAGGTGAACATGCACTACGACACTATTACCAGTATTTCCCAAAAATTCCTCAGAATGCAATCTTCAGCTTTGAAAATCAGTTTCTCAATATTGAGCAATCTTCTCAGATTGAAAGCATACCTCTGTTCAGACATTCCCCTCTGCATGCTGAAGGGAAATGCCGACTGGAATCAAGTGGGGAAGCTTCAATACATTTAACTTATAATGCTGGTTACCCATTTATAAAGATAAGCATTTGATGTTTTTATATCGATTGCATTTCCAAGCTCAGCAGGCATACTGCCAATGAAGGCAAAACAAAGTAATCAAGGTAGCCATACGACAGATTGAAGAAAAAAAAAGAAGAAGAAAAACATCAACAGATCAAAAGCAGGAAATCTGCAATGTGCATCTGAATAATCGATAATGCTAGGAAACAATGCCCAGGAAGTGGAGACATCCGAAGCCACCGATCGATTAGGAGGAGGAGATGCTGAAAACCACCGCCAAGTGAGATCTTATTCCAGATCGGTATAACCCTTGATGCTACACTAAACATGAGATGGGAGTTATGTAATACTGATTAAGAATTGCAATGTTATGCTATGAAACAAACCAAAATAAATGGATGCTGTAAGTAGCTGCAATTCAATGAAGTGAATAAAAAAAAAAAAAGAGGAAATATAATCCAAGCAAAACCCAGTATGATGAACAGAATAATCGAGATACAGCTGAAATGACCATCAGCTACTACCGAGATGAGAGATCGATTATGAACATATATTTAAAAGGGGATCAAGCAGATATATATATATATATATATATATATATATATATATATATATATATATATATAATATGAAATGTGTAAGTCTAATATCAAAAGGGGACATCACGATGTAAACAGAAAAATGAAATTTGAAGAAGAAGACTAGGATATAAACAAGGAATCAAAAGCCAAAAGGGAAATCGAAATAACAGGAAAAGAAAAATTGAAAGGAAATTTATAATGGCAATTACATGCGATGTGCAAAATAAAAAAAAACGGGGAAACGAAAGCGTGTGGGGACGTAAAATCCCATTGATATCGCCATGTATAGGCTGACACTGTTATATACAGATCAACACTATCTGTGTGGCTTATATTAAAAATAGGTAAAATAAGAAAACGAAAGGAAAAAGGTATCTATAGTAAATTGAAACCGGAAGAGAGGTTCTTACCTGCTTTTGGCGGGGGATATAGTTTCTTTCAAGTAACTGCAGAGGAGGCACCCTTTTGCAGCAAGAGACCCTTCTTCGGCGTGACTTTGCAAAAACTGAAGCAAAAGGAAACCGATGCCAATGGGAGACAAGGATGATCAGCGAAGGAGGGTTGATACAACAAAAGGGAAATCGGGAAGAAGGAAGGGAAGAGTGGATCAAAAAGAAGGAAGAAGGGATAATGGTGGGGTGAGAACGGGTCTTGTGAAAGAGGAGTCGCAGTGGTAGGGTGAAAACGGGTGGTTCCTAGGGGAGACCCTGCGTGCTTCTCTTAAAGGGGGATAAGGAAAGCTCTGGAAGGTGGTCGGTTGGAGATGAGCGACCATGGAGAGTTGCGATGGGGGCACATGGGTGATCGGAGGGTTGTGGAGAGGGGACATCGGCCATGGAGGTTCAAGGGTGATAGAGGGAGAAGGCGAGAGTTAGGGTTTTCAAAACACTAACTCGAAAATAAAAATAAAGTTTTTTTCTAAAAGGATCCTTTTTAAAAAGTCTTTTTTCAAAAACGGGTTTCCAAAAACCATTTTTTTGCAATTTCCTTTATTTATTTTTTATTTTTTGTTCTTTTTTTTGAGTATTTTGATTTTTTTGTATTTTTGGAATAAAAATCTGAGAAAATAAAGACTAAACCCTAATTTTTTGTATTTTTCTAAAAAGAATATTTACAAAAGTATCTTTCTGAGATTTTTAGACCATTTTGGGAAAATTTCTTCAAAAAGGGGTTTGGACCTAGATTTTAAGAAAATGTTCGAGTTTTTTACACTCGAATCGAGAAATACAACATGATAGATCCAAACGGATGTCAAATGGACTGTCTGAGCTATTAAAAAACTATTTTTGGTATTTTCTATAATTTTAATTTAAAATTTGAACAAGGAGATTTAGATTTGGATCTGGGCAATGGATCCAGATCCAAAATCAATTTAAACATATAAAATGAATTTAATTTCAATAAAACTTAAGAAATGAACTGGAATTTAGATTTAAAATGACTTATTTACCCAAAAAATGAATTTAGGGGCAAAAGGGGAATATTTAAAAGATTTTGAAAAATTTGGGGTGTTCACACCTGCACACTGACTGTAGCATCGTTCAACTTGAAGAGTTGTAGAGTCTGATTCAGAGTTTTTGCCCTTATAGGAGAAGGGTTTGGGGGCTCCTCCCAGCATGGGTAGCATCGTTCAACTTGATTCGTTGTGGAGCCTGATTTAGAGTTTTTGCCCTTACAGGAGGGGGGTCCGGGGGCTCCCCCCAGCGCGGATCCCGCTGCACGGTCAACGGGAGGGGGTCCAGAGGGGGGCGCCCCTGGCGGGGGGGGGGCTCGGGGGGCAGAGCCCTCCGGACCAATTTTTTTGGGGCCTTCCAACAACGATTTGTAGTGTTACCGGGCTTTTCTATAGCGATTTGTAGTATTTTCAGGTCTCCAACGAGCCCCACAACGATTTATAGTGTTATCCGACTTTTCAACAACGATTTGTAGTGTCTTCCGCAAATCGCTATAGCGATTTATAGTGTCTTCCGCAAATCGCTATAGCGATTTATAATGTTTTTGGATCTCACTATAGCGATTTGTAGTGTCTTCCGCAAATCGCTATAGCGATTTATAGTGTTTTTAAATCTCACTATAGCGATTTGTAGTGTCTTCTGCAAATCACTATAGCGATTTATAGTGTTTTTGAATCTCACTATAGCGATTTGTAGTGTCTTCCGCAAATCGCTATAGCGATTTATATTGTTATTTAGTAAGCAAATCGCTGTAAATCGCTACCCAAATTAGGACCAACTTGTCAGGGCCATATCTCCTTAACCAGAGATCATATTCCAAATCCGTAAAAAATGGTGTATTTGTTATTGAGTCTAGTTTATTCCTGTAAATTTTAAGCAATTTCTATTGTCAATTCATTCCCCATTTTAACTAAAAACCAGACCCTTATTATTTTGTGTTATTTGAGTTGCACAACACCATTCTCGCTTGACATCCACATCTTGATTCTGGCATGCTCCCTGTTGGATTTTCCATTGATTTCTTTCAACCTTGCTTGGAACAAACATATGTCTTTTTCACCATGACACCTTATGCATTTTTTGACCACGACACCCGGGACCCGTGCCGGAGGGGAGCCCCCGGACCCCCTTCCTGTAAGGGCAAAAACTCTAAATCAGGCTCAACAACGAATCAAGTTGAATGATGCTACCCACGCTGGGAGGAGCCCCCAAACCCTTCTCCTGTAAGGGCAAAAACTCTGAATCAGGATCCACAACGAATCAAGTTGAACGATGCTATCTACGTTGGGAGGAGCCAGCAAACCCTCCTCCTATAAGGGTAAAAACTCTGAATCAGACTCCACAACTCATCAAGTTGAATGATGCTACTCACGCTGGGAGGAGCCCTCAGACCCCCCTTCTGTAAGGATAAAAACTCTGAACCAGACTCCACAACTCTTCAAGTTGAATGATGCTACCCATGCTGGGAGGAGCCCTCAGACCCCCCTTTTCTGTATGGGTAAAAACTTTGAATCATACTCCACAACTCTTCTAGTTGAATGATGCTACCTACGTTGGGAGGAGCCCCCAGACCCCTCTCCTGTAAGGGTAAAAACTCTGAATCAGGATCTACAACTCATTTAGTTGAATGATGCTACCCATGCTGGGATGAGCCCTCAAACCCTCCTCCTGTAAGGGTAAAAACTCTGAATCAGGCTCCACAACAGTCAATGTGCAAGTCAGCCGGTGCTTGATGGAGCAATGTAAGATCTTCTGTTGGATGTGCATAGAAGCAGAAATAAAAGGGAGAGAGAGAGTGAGAGGGTTGATGTTCATGGCCTCCTCCAGGTGAGATTTCTTTCTCAGATAATCCTGCAGTGCAGAGACTGGGTCTTAAATAATCATCTTCGGGGCACTTAAGTCTTTACAACCACTCCTTTTCAAGAATCGTCATTTTTTTTGGCACCAATGGAGGAGAGGGTACTTAAGTCTTTGCAATCGCATCAAACTCCAACGCTAATTAATGCTGACAAACATGGGGATACGAGACGCACATGCTTACATACGTGGTGCTCTTTGGGGCCCCCGAACATGAGATGTAGCTAACTGCCCTGTTCGGGGGGGGGGACATATAACCTGCTTCGTTTAAACTCACCCTCAAGGTGGATCCAAATCTGCCTAAATAACAAATACTCGGGTTGAGAAAATGAAATCCCGACCTCAATCCACATAATGTAGAGAGTATTTACAATACAATTGTTTACATAAGAACATATAACAAAAACACCTGGATCAACCGTGTAGGTTCATATTAGCAAAAATCCTAACCCGACCTAATGCTATCTGTGTGGTGTTTGGGATGATCCAAATAACATGTAAATAAGTCATTTATGCCCATACCCAACTATCTAGATTCAGTTCAGATTAAGTACTGGAGGCAACCCGACCTATTAGCCCTATTTCAGCATAACAAATTTGGCAGCATACTTCATGTTTAGGGATGTAAACGATTCAGATTAGGATAAGATGTGGCCAAATATCATATTCAACTATTCGGATGTTGGCTAAACATATTCAAATTCGGATGGTGAAAAGTGCAAAACATACCCATTTTTTACACGTAAACAAATCTCGAGATCTATCAAATTAAGATATTTTTCATATTCAGTAGAAAAAAAATCAAAACCATATATATGCATAAAATTATAATCAAATAAGGTTTTGGCTTACTAAATGCAACTAAACAGAATCGAATTTGTCAAACTTAATCTTATGTTCTTTACAATTTGGATTGAATGTGATGGTCCTCTGAATTAAGGATGTTGTGCCATGGTAAATGAAAAAGCACAACTCAAAAAGATGTTAGGCTCTCAACTTCTTCACTCTGCAAATACAACATGCCTCTTTCTGTTTCATAATCATATATCAATCCCTCACTTGAGAGTAATCTGTAGGTAGGGTGGAGCTTTGATCCTAGGTTAGAACAATTATGGATTTCAAGTGTGACCTTTAGTCTGAATCTATGTATCATATATCTGAATATATGTCATATATTTGAATCCATGTTGCATTTAGAACAATTATGGAAAATCGTGTGACTTGACCCCCAACCGTTTTGTTCAGAAATCTACACAGATTACAGAAAATTGTGTACTATACAATGGTGGACATATGGATCGGGTCCAACTCATTGATTGACCCGGTTTGACATTAAAAGCTTAGTGGGCATGATAGTGGAGGGCAGTTAATGCCATAAGGGAGGAGGTTAATGTGGATTGTCCACATTCACTATACCTTCTCTCGCTTCTTCACTATTTAAAGGGGTGACTGGCTGCAATGGATGGTGAAAAATCATTATGACATAGTAACGATCTTAGCCTAACCCATTTTCGGTTCATTGGGTTCAGGGTCCTGCTCACCGTCAACCTAAGACCTGGGCTCATCGTGGGCATCGATCGAATGAGGAGAATGTTGAGCACCTGCACGCGTACTTTATGACATCTTCAGGTATGCTTTCTGTGTATGTTTATGTAGAAAATGTCAACATTGGGTTATGTGCGACCCGAATGCTATTTGGATCTATAATAGGGTCCAAATACGGTTTATACTTGAACCAGATCAGAATCCTGACACTATTTGAAACTGAATCGGATCTGTGACTGATACGACCATTTTTTCGGACTGGTTCAGAGCCATTTTTGACCGGTTTCTTCCAGTTTTTACAGGTTTCGAGAAGCTAAGACCCTATTTTCATAAATATACGAAGATACATAGATTTTGGCATACAGTTATAGGGTTTTTAAACTTTTGTTCATATTTGGTACCGTTTCATAAGGTTCAGAACTAGTTCAGACCCTTAGATGATCTGTTCAGAGTGTTTTCAGACCGGTTCAGGGTCGTATAAGACCAGTTCCTACTTGAGGATTTCGGGTTTTACCCATATGAGTTTGCTTTTGTTATTTTTCATGCTTTATAAAGTGTTTATTGTATAGAAAACATGACTTATGCATATTAATTTATGTGTTTCATGTTAGTTAAGTTATGCATGATGGTTTTAAGCATGAATTATAACTAAATTTATGACAATTAGTTTATGCATATTAGTTGAAGCATGAACTTATATTTTGTCATGAATATACATGTGTGCATGAGCATGCTCCATAATACGAATATGCTTTTGGTAAAAGATCTTGATTGATCGATTCATACAATCACCAAAGTGATCTGAGTCATGTTGATTAAGGATTCTTTGGATCATATTAAGATTCATTATTATGCTTGTGTGTGAATTTATGAAACATCGATTGTACACAAAGGTAGGTTATTGTATTTCAAATTCACACAGGGTGTTATAGTAGATGTGTATTCTAGCCCATGAAGCATGTTCGTACCCAAAGATACAGTGCTGAATTGCCTCTAGTTACATGATCTGCTAGTTTCACTAATTGAAGTCAATTCTTTGATAATTGAAGAGACATGACAACTATGAGTATTGTCGTTTCTACCAATGTAGAATGATAATGGCTCAACTATACTTGTCTCAGAAAAGGTGAATAATAAGGGGTCTCACATTTATCTTTTCAATATAAATCTCGTATAGAACAATTTATCTCTCACACATAAGAAGAATAAAACAATCATTCTAAAGACTGTCTATGAGAAGTGAGAGCGGTCAAAAGGATGTCCATAAGAAGTGTGAGTATTCGAATATTCTTAGCATGTTGCTTTTTGCAATAGTGAGTGACTCAGAATATTGAAGTGTTATCTCTCACTACAGGACAATGAAGAAAATTCTAAAATCCATTGGGACGGAAATTATTGAATTTATATAGGATTTTATCTCAGGCCATTTGGATAAAAGACTTCATTATGGGTCTTGGTATTGTAGACTCTATTGAGAGACCACTAAAGATCTTTTATGATAATGAAGCAGTTGTATCCTTTTCAAATAACAACAAGAGCTCAACATCGTGTCGACACATGGAGTTAAAATATTATGTTGTTAAAGAAAGGACTGAGAATCATCTGGTATGTATTGATACAATTGAAATGAAGGAAATGACTGTTGATTCACTTACTAAAGGGCTAGCACCAGGATTGTATTCCCAACATGTAAAGGAGATGAGTCTTTTTTATTCCTTCTCATCTATGTCAATACATTATGTGATCATATTTGTGTATATGAATTTCATTCTTTATGACTTTGTGTATTATTGATTTTGCATAAAGAATCTCTCATATGGGTTAGAGAGAATAACAGAATAACAATATTAAATGACCAATATAATAGGTTAGAGATCAACCTATTCATAAAGGTATTTTCAACATGCTAAAGCACTTATTGAATTGTAGTGTAGAACATAAAAATATGATATTTCATAAAGGAGTGTTCATCTCTATGACTCATATGATTCATTCTTGTGATAAAGGGTAGCATGTGAACCCACATAAAGAATTAAATCGAGATAACAGTTTAAACCTCGATTTAATGCACTTTTAATGTCAATGGGTCAAGTGGGAGAATGTTGGACATATAGATCAGGTCCAACCCATTGAGTAACCCGGTTCAACATTAAAAGCTTAGTGAGCATGATAGTGGAGGGCAGTTAATGCCATAAGGGAGGACATTATGTGAATATGGACTGTCCACATTCACTGCACCTCCTCTCCCTCCTTCACTATATAAAGGGGTGGTTGGTTGCAATGGATGATGAGAAACCGTTGCAATACAGTAACAGTCTTAGCCTAGCCCATATTCGGTTCATTGGGTTGAGGGTCCTGCTCACCGTCGACCTAAGTCCTGGGCTCATCGTGGGCGTCGATCGGATAAGGAGAACGTTGAGCACCTGCATGCGCACTCTATGGCGTCTTCAGGTATGCTTTTTGTATATGTTTATGTAGGAAACATCAACATTGGGTTATGAGAGACCCGAATCCTATTTGGATCCATAATAGGGTCCATATACAGTTTACACTTGAACCAGATCAGGATCATGACACTATTTGAAACTGAATCGGATCTGTGACTGGTACAACCATTTTTTTGGACCGGTTCAGAGCCATTTTTGACTGGTTTCTTTCAGTTTTTTACAGGTTTCAAGAAGCTAAGACCCTGTTTTCATAAATATACGAAGATACATAGATTTTGACATACAGTTATAGGGTTTTATGAACTTTTGTTCATATTTGGTACTGTTTCATAAGGTTCAGAACTGGTTTAGACCCTTAGATGACCGATTTAGGGTGTTTTCAGACCAGTTCGGGGTCGTATAGGACCAGTTCTTGCTTGAGGATTTCGGGTTTTACCCATATGATCTTGCTTTTGTTATTTTTCATGCTTTATAAATTGTTTATTGTATAGAAAACATGACTTATGCATATTAATTTATGTGTTTAATGTTAGTTAAGTTATGCATGATGGTTTTAAGCATGAATTATAACTAAATTCACGATAATTAGTTTATGCATATTAGTTGAAGCATGAACTTATATTTTGTCATGAATATACATGTGTGCATGAGCATGCTCCATAATATGAATATGCTTTTGGTAAAAGATCTTGATTGATCGATTCATACAATCACCAAAGTGATCTGAGTCATGTTGATTAAGGATTCTTTGGATCATATTAAGATTCGTTATTATGCTTGTGTGTGAATTTATGAAACATCAATTCTACCCAAAGGTAGGTTATTGTGTTTCAAATTCACACAAGGTGTTATAGTAGATGTGTATTCTAGCCCATGAAGCATGTTCGTACCCAAAGATACAGTGCTGAATTGCCTCTAGTTACATGATCTGCTAGTTTCACTAATTGAAGTCAATTCTTTGATAATTGAAGAGACATGGCAACTATGAGTATTGTCGTTTCTACCAATGTAGAATGATAATGGCTCAACTATACTTGTCTCAGAAAAGGTGAATAATAAGGGGTCTCACATTTATCTTTTCAATATAAATCTCGTATAGAACAATTTATCTCTCACTCATACGAAGAATAAAACAATCATTTTTAAAGTGTCTATGAGAAGTGAGAGCGGTCAAAAGGATGTTCATAAGAAGTGTGAGTATTCGAATATTATTAGCATGTTGCTTTTTGCAATAGTGAGTGACTCAGAATATTGAAGTGTTATCTCTCACTACAGGACAATGAAGAAAATTCTAAAATCCATTGGGACAGAAATTATTGAATTTATATAGGATTTTATCTCAGGCCATTTGGATAAAAGACTTTATTATGGGTCTTGGTATTGTAGACTCTATTGAGAGACCACTAAAGATCTTTTATGATAATGAAGCAGTTGTATCCTTTTCAAATAACAACAAGAGCTCAACATCGTGTCGACACAGGAAGTTAAAATATTATGTTGTTAAAGAAAGGACTGAGAATCATCTGGTATGTATTGATACAATTGGAATGAAGGAAATAACTGTTGATTCACTTACTAAAGGGCTAGCACCAGGATTGTATTCCCAACATGTAAAGGGGATGAGTCTTTTTTATTCCTTCTCATCTATGTCAATACATTATGTGATCATATTTGTGTATATGAATTTCATTCTTTATGACTTTGTGTATTATTGATTTTGCATAAAGAATCTCTCATATGGGTTAGAGAGAATAACAGAATAACAATATTAAATGACCAATATAATAGGTTAGAGATCAACCTATTCATAAAGGTATTTTCAACATGCTAAAGCACTTATTGAATTGTAGTGTAGAACATAAAAATATGATATTTCATAAAGAAGTGTTCATCTCTATGACTCATATGATTCATTCTTGTGATAAAGGGTAGCATGTGAACCCACATAAAGAATTAAATCGAGATAACAGTTTAAACCTCGATTTAATGCACTTTTAATGTCAATGGGTCAAGTGGGAGAATGTTGGACATATAGATCAGGTCCAACCCATTGAGTAACCCGGTTCAACATTAAAAGCTTAGTGAGCATGATAGTGGAGGGCAGTTAATGCCATAAGGGAGGACATTATGTGAATATGGACTGTCCACATTCACTGCACCTCCTCTCCCTCCTTCACTATATAAAGAGGTGGTTGGTTGCAATGGATGATGAGAAACCGTTGCAATACAGTAACAGTCTTAGCCTAGCCCATATTCGGTTCATTGGGTTGAGGGTCCTGCTCACCGTCGACCTAAGTCCTGGGCTCATCGTGGGCGTCGATCGGATAAGGAGAACGTTGAGCACCTGCATGCGCACTCTATGGCGTCTTGAGGTATGCTTTTTGTATATGTTTATGTAGGAAACATCAACATTGGGTTATGAGAGACCCGAATCCTATTTGGTTCCATAATAGGGTCCATATACAGTTTACACTTGAACCAGATCAGGATCATGACACTATTTGAAACTGAATCGGATCTGTGACTGATACAACCATTTTTTTGGACCGGTTCAGAGCCATTTTTGACTGGTTTCTTTCAGTTTTTTACCGGTTTCGAGAAGCTAAGACCCTGTTTTCATAAATATACGAAGATACATAGATTTTGACATACAGTTATAGGGTTTTATGAACTTTTGTTCATATTTGGTACTGTTTCATAAGGTTCAGAACTGGTTTAGACCCTTAGATGACCGATTTAGGGTGTTTTCAGACCAGTTCGAGGTCGTATAGGACCAGTTCTTGCTTGAGGATTTCGGGTTTTACCCATATGATCTTGCTTTTGTTATTTTTCATGCTTTATAAATTGTTTATTGTATAGAAAACATGACTTATGCATATTAATTTATGTGTTTAATGTTAGTTAAGTTATGCATGATGGTTTTAAGCATGAATTATAACTAAATTCACGATAATTAGTTTATGCATATTAGTTGAAGCATGAACTTATATTTTGTCATGAATATACATGTGTGCATGAGCATGCTCCATAATACGAATATGCTTTTGGTAAAAGATCTTGATTGATCGATTCATACAATCACCAAAGTGATCTGAGTCATGTTGATTAAGGATTCTTTGGATCATATTAAGATTCGTTATTATGCTTGTGTGTGAATTTATGAAACATCAATTCTACCCAAAGGTAGGTTATTGTGTTTCAAATTCACACAAGGTGTTATAGTAGATGTGTATTCTAGCCCATGAAGCATGTTCGTACCCAAAGATACAGTGCTGAATTGCCTCTAGTTACATGATCTGCTAGTTTCACTAATTGAAGTCAATTCTTTGATAATTGAAGAGACATGACAACTATGAGTATTGTCGTTTCTACCAATGTAGAATGATAATGGCTCAACTATACTTGTCTCAGAAAAGGTGAATAATAAGGGGTCTCACATTTATCTTTTCAATATAAATCTCGTATAGAACAATTTATCTCTCACTCATACGAAGAATAAAACAATCATTTTTAAAGTGTCTATGAGAAGTGAGAGCGGTCAAAAGGATGTTCATAAGAAGTGTGAGTATTCGAATATTCTTAGCATGTTGCTTTTTGCAATAGTGAGTGACTCAAAATATTGAAGTGTTATCTCTCACTACAGGACAATGAAGAAAATTCTAAAATCCATTGGGACAGAAATTATTGAATTTATATAGGATTTTATCTCAGACCATTTGGATAAAAGACTTCATTATGGGTCTTGGTATTGTAGACTCTATTGAGAGACCACTAAAGATCTTTTATGATAATGAAGCAGTTGTATCCTTTTCAAATAACAACAAGAGCTCAACATCGTGTCGACACATGAAGTTAAAAAATTATGTTGTTAAAGAAAGGACTGAGAATCATCTGGTATGTATTGATACAATTAGAACGAAGGAAATGACTGCTGATCCTCTTACTAAAGGGCTAACACCAGGATTGTATTCCCAACATGTAAAGGGGATGAGTCTTTTTTATTCCTTCTCATCTATGACAATACATTATGTGATCATATTTGTATATATGAATTTGATTCTCAATGACTTTGTGTATTCTTGATTTTGCATAAAAAATCTCTCATATGGGTTAGAGAGAATAACAGAATAACAATATTAAATGACCAATATAATAGGTTAGAGATCAACCTATTCATAAAGGTATTTTCAACATGCTAAAGCACTTATTGAATTGTAGTGTAGAACATAAAAATATGATATTTCATAAAGAAGTGTTCATCTCTATGACTCATATGATTCATTCTTGTGATAAAGGGTAGCATGTGAACCCACATAAAGAATTAAATCGAGATAACAGTTTAAACCTCGATTTAATGCACTTTTAATGTCAATGGGTCAAGTGGGAGAATGTTGGACATATAGATCAGGTCCAACCCATTGAATAACCCGGTTCAACATTAAAAGCTTAGTGAGCATGATAGTGGAGGGCAGTTAATGCCATAAGGGAGGACATTATGTGAATATGGACTGTCCACATTCACTGCACCTCCTCTCCCTCCTTCACTATATAAAGGGGTGGTTGGTTGCAATGGATGATGAGAAACCGTTGCAATACAATAACAGTCTTAGCCTAGCCCATATTCGGTTCATTGGGTTGAGGGTCCTGCTCACCGTCGACCTAAGTCCTGGGCTCATCGTGGGCGTCGATCGGATAAGGAGAACGTTGAGCACCTGCATGCGCACTCTATGGCGTCTTGAGGTATGCTTTTTGTATATGTTTATGTAGGAAACATCAACATTGGGTTATGAGAGACCCGAATCCTATTTGGATCCATAATAGGGTCCATATACAGTTTACACTTGAACCAGATCAGGATCATGACACTATTTGAAACTGAATCGGATCTGTGACTGATACAACCATTTTTTTGGACCGGTTCAGAGCCATTTTTGACTGGTTTCTTTCAGTTTTTTACCGGTTTCGAGAAGCTAAGACCCTGTTTTCATAAATATACGAAGATACATAGATTTTGACATACAGTTATAGGGTTTTATGAACTTTTGTTCATATTTGGTACTGTTTCATAAGGTTCAGAACTGGTTTAGACCCTTAGATGACCGATTTAGGGTGTTTTCAGACCAGTTCGGGGTCGTATAGGACCAGTTCTTGCTTGAGGATTTCGGGTTTTACCCATATGATCTTGCTTTTGTTATTTTTCATGCTTTATAAATTGTTTATTGTATAGAAAACATGACTTATGCATATTAATTTATGTGTTTAATGTTAGTTAAGTTATGCATGATGGTTTTAAGCATGAATTATAACTAAATTCACGATAATTAGTTTATGCATATTAGTTGAAGCATGAACTTATATTTTGTCATGAATATACATGTGTGCATGAGCATGCTCCATAATATGAATATGCTTTTGGTAAAAGATCTTGATTGATCGATTCATACAATCACCAAAGTGATCTGAGTCATGTTGATTAAGGATTCTTTGGATCATATTAAGATTCGTTATTATGCTTGTGTGTGAATTTATGAAACATCAATTCTACCCAAAGGTAGGTTATTGTGTTTCAAATTCACACAAGGTGTTATAGTAGATGTGTATTCTAGCCCATAAAGCATGTTCGTACCCAAAGATACAGTGCTGAATTGCCTCTAGTTACATGATCTGCTAGTTTCACTAATTGAAGTCAATTCTTTGATAATTGAAGAGACATGACAACTATGAGTATTGTCGTTTCTACCAATGTAGAATGATAATGGCTCAACTATACTTGTCTCAGAAAAGGTGAATAATAAGGGGTCTCACATTTATCTTTTCAATATAAATCTCGTATAGAACAATTTATCTCTCACTCATACGAAGAATAAAACAATCATTTTTAAAGTGTCTATGAGAAGTGAGAGCGGTCAAAAGGATGTTCATAAGAAGTGTGAGTATTCGAATATTCTTAGCATGTTGCTTTTTGCAATAGTGAGTGACTCAGAATATTGAAGTGTTATCTCTCACTACAGGACAATGAAGAAAATTCTAAAATCCATTGGGACAGAAATTATTGAATTTATATAGGATTTTATCTCAGACCATTTGGATAAAAGACTTCATTATGGGTCTTGGTATTGTAGACTCTATTGAGAGACCACTAAAGATCTT
This sequence comes from Nuphar pumila, assembly GCF_984573655.1. NCBI lineage: Eukaryota > Viridiplantae > Streptophyta > Magnoliopsida > Nymphaeales > Nymphaeaceae > Nuphar > Nuphar pumila. The sequence goes on along the minus strand of NC_143250.1, from coordinate 53,531,946 downwards.
TTATGATAATGAAGCAGTTGTATCCTTTTCAAATAACAACAAGAGCTCAACATCGTGTCGACACATGAAGTTAAAATATTATGTTGTTAAAGAAAGGACTGAGAATCATCTGGTATGTATTGATATAATTGGAACGAAGGAAATGACTGTTGATCCTCTTACTAAAGGGCTAACACCAGGATTGTATTCCCAACATGTAAAGGGGATGAGTCTTTTTTATTCCTTCTCATCTATGACAATACATTATGTGATCACATTTGTATATATGAATTTGATTCTCAATGACTTTGTGTATTCTTGATTTTGCATAAAAAATCTCGCATATGGGTTAGAGAGAATAACAGAATAACAATATTAAATGACCAATATAATAGGTTAGAGATCAACCTATTCATAAAGGTATTTTCAACATGCTAAAGCACTTAAGTTGAAATATAGCGTAGAACATGAAAACATGACATTTCATAAAGGAGTGTTCATCTCCATGACTCTTAATGTTTATTAGTTACACAAAAAGATTAACCTATATATAATTTTGATAAGAAAAAGAGGAAAAAATTATGAGTGAAAAATAAAAATGAAAAAGATGAAAAGGATAAGTGTTTAGGTGTGGGGGATTACGAATAATTAAAGAATAGCAAAGAAACATGCTTATTTGTGTGTGTGTGTGGGGGGGGGTGCCTAAGCTTATTCAAAACAAACAAATTAACTAGAAATTGAAACTGCTTAAAAAAAGTAAACTACATGCAAACACAAAAGAAAAGTCATTAAAGAAAAAATCTCACTAGAAAAGAAAATTTTTCCTATGAGAAGTTTTGGTATGATAATACCTCTGAATGAAAAATTTTCACTTGTTTGTGTAGCATGTATTTGGCTTGTTCAAAATGCTAAGGATGGACTCTTGAGTTGTGTATTTTTTTAACAAAAAAATCTAATGTTATGAGCCGAGAAAATATTGCATATTGTAGGCTGTTGATTTTTAAAGCCGTATAAAGACATACTTTCTTATCATAATCACAAAACATATAAATCAAGTTTGTAAGGTTAGTGTTGTAAAATGCAAATTGAAATGTATGGCCATTCTTGATAGTACCATACTATCTAGCAAAAGATTAAAAAAAACTAAGCACCAACCTTACCTACTCAAAACTGTCAATCACATCCATTTTTCCAGAAATAGGGTTAGGTTCAGACCGGGTACTGGTTTACTCTCTTTGAAAGGCAAGACCCGAGTCCAAAATAAATTGAGTAGCATCAATGCTGATAAAAACAACTAATATTCTTTTATTTGAAAAAATGTCAGCTACCCTCTAGTGCACCGTACCGTTCTGTCACATTGTCTTTATTCTTTGTGGATCAAGCTATTTATAGAGTCTGTGTTGAAGATAAGGATAAGATCGTGCCACCTCCTGCTTCCTTTATCTTCTGAGTTTGTTTAGGAAATCTGTTGAACCGTTATGGTGGTTTCCTTTCTTTTCTCCTTATCCTCTTGGCTGGGTCTTATCCCACGAGCCTGTGCAACACGCTATAAATATGATGTATATTGTACCAAGGAGAGACAGAAAATATATGAGATTGTGAGATGTTGCCGTGGATGTAGGTCTTCATGACTGAATCACGTAAATCTGTGTTTTTTCCTTGATTTATTTTTGCTACATGGTATGAAAGTTGTTCATCCTGAGTACTATGTTTGGGTCATCACCATGGCAGCCGATGGTTCATCCTCTTTGAGCAGAAATGCAGCTGATGCTGGTGAAAGAGTTTTGGTACAAGAACAGGTACCTAATTCAAAGATTACCTCTATTTTATTGAATGGAAAAAATTATTTGCAATGGTCAAAATCTGTTATGTTATATCTTAGTGGTCGATCTAAACTCGGCTACATCAATGGTGAAGTCCAAATGCCAACAAATACTGATGTCAAATACCGTGAATGGAGGTCGGCAAATGATTTGGTTATGTCGTGGCTCTTAAATTCTATGGAACCACACATAGCTGAAAGTTTTTTATTTTAGGATTCTGCACAAGAGATTTGGAATGCTGCCAATGAACTATATGCTGAACAAAATAATATAGCACGCCTATATTATTTATCTTGTGATATTCATAATCTAAAAAATGAGGTTATGCCATTTTGTGAATATTATGGTAAAATGAAAAGGATGTGGGACGAGTATGAGTCCTATACAACAACATACACCGACCTGATTTCCTTCAAGAAATTGAGGGAACATGAAAAGGTGTTTCAGTTGTTAGCAGGTCTTGGAAATGAATTTGAACACCTACGCAGTCAAATCCTTATGGCTGCTGACATTCCATTAGTTAACAATGTGTGCTCTATTATTATGCGAGAAGAATCTCATAAGCGCGTCATGAATAGAGATTGAAAGTGCACTAGGATCTAGGCAACGAGCACTAGAGGGGGGGTGAATAGTGCTTTTAAAAAATTGTCTGCGGAATATTTAATGATTTTGCAAATCTCAAAGCAAACACACAAAGAACACAAGATTTTATCCTGGTTCAGTCTAACCCGACCTACATCCAGTCCCCAAGCAAAACCCGCTTGAGATATCCACTATCAACCTTGTAAACTACAAGATCACACAGACCATAACTGGTCCCACTTTCAGTAACAACCCTACTGAAAGCAAACAACTCCTTTACACCAAGGAGTCCTTCTTTTGTCATTCTTACTTTCCAGTATCCATAGTTTGTTCCGTCGAAAAGAGGAGGACGAACAAAGGAGCTTCCTTCTTTGTGCTGAGATATTGTAGTTGTCATGCTAGATGATGGTCAAATCAAAGTAATAGCAAACCTGTGCTCTGATACCAAATGAAAGTGCACTAGGATCTAGGCAACGAGCACTAGAGGGGGGTGAATAGTGCTTTTAAAAATATGTCTGCGGAATATTTAATGATTTTGCAAATCTCAAAGCAAACACACAAAGAACACAAGATTTTATCCTGGTTCGGTCTAACCCGACCTACATCCAGTCCCCAAGCAAAACCCGCTTGAGATATCCACTATCAACCTTGTAAACTACAAGATCACACAGACCATAACTGGTCCCACTTTCAGTAACAACCCTACTGAAAGCCAACAACTCCTTTACACCAACGAGTCCTTCTTTTTACAGAAAATAAGTAACAACTTACAAAACAACCTATGAGCCTTCCTTTTGAATGCAAATGAGATGCAATTGGCTTTTGAGGTTGTTGAAATACTCTTACTCACGAATTCACTATCTCTCAAAGTGATTTGAGTGAAAAACTGAAGTGAAAATATCACGTGAGTGAGAAAACAAACACTTGAATGAGTAGGAGTGAAAAGCAATAAGTAAATGATTCAAATCGATTGAATTCTTGTTGTTTTTTAGTGTACAATGCACTCATATTTATAGTTAAAGTTTTCCATACGTTGAGGGTATGGAAGGGTATCAAAACTGTCCATTTCGAACGATCAAAATGTTTGAAAAATGAAAAGACACGCCTTTTTTGAAGTTTCAGGAAAACGACAAAATTAGTCGACTAAAACATCAGTTAGTTGACTAATAGTTAGTTATTAGTAGACTGACAGTTATCGTCGGTCGACCGATCTGTTAATCGAGCCGTTTGAAAATCTGAACTTTTGAAACTTAGTCGACTTGAGAAAAGTTAGTCGACTGATAATATCATCAGTAGACTGAAAAACCTTTTAGTCGACTGCTGCTAAAATCTTCTGAAAAACAAACATTCTGTTCGGTCGACTGATAAAAAGCATTAGTCGACTGCTGCTAAATTTTCAGAAAACACATGTTCTGTTCAGTCGACTGCTGCTAATTTTCCAGAAAACAGACATTCTGTCCAGTCGACTGATAAAACCTTCGGTCGACTAATTTGACAAAAATGACTTTTTAGAAAATATGGCACGAAAGGATTAGTCGACTGGTAAGTCTATTGGTCGACTAATAAACATGAAAATTTAAGAAAAGAGTTTTCTAAAAAGATTTTCATGAGGGTTCTTTTTAGAAAAGTTTTTCTAAAGACTTTTAAGGTGAAATGCAACCTAAATATGCACTCTAAGTAAGGCTCTTACAAGAATCTAAGACTTTTAATGAATTAAACATTTGCACACTAGTCTTCAAAGATTCTTCATCGAATTCTTCAATTTCTTCATAGCCTTAGCTGAAATGCAGTTGATTCCACTTGCTCATCATCAAAACCTTGTACTTGAAGTATCATGTATGGCTTCATTGTCGTAACAGAGATACTATCCAGGTTGATGATAATCACAAAGAATCCAGTAATAAGGCAGCATTTACTGCTTCTTTCCCTAAATATGATGATCGTATCAATACCAGCTATAAAGGCAAAGGAAAAAAACTTACTTGTACTCACTGCAAAAGGGATGGTCATTCTCGTGAAAGATGTTGGAAGCTTCATGGGAAACCTGGTGTTCAGAAATCAGATCAGCAAAATACTACAGCTCAAGTTGCTTCAACAAATCCTAGTGACACAACTTTGCAAACATTAATAGAGCTGCTTCAAAAACTCTGCAAAGAACATGAGAAAACAACAATGGTAGCATCGACCTATAGTCATCCTCAAATCGGTAAGTCTTCTGCTTTCTTAACTGATCACAAAAATACAAATACATGGATTATTGACTCTGGAGCATCTGAAAATATGTGCAATTCCATGACAAACTTGCATAATGTTAAAGAAGCATATCAGAGAAATCAGGTTACTATTGCTGACGGCTCTTCTGTGAAAGTTGCAGGAATAGGTGAATTACCATTTCTCAATGAGAGTAAAAATTTAGATGTGCTTGTTGTTCCTAAGTTATCAGCCAACCTTTTATCTGTCTCCCGAATTACTCAAGAGTTGGATTGTGATGTCATTTTCTCACCGTATAATATGGTATTTCAGGACTGGATATCGAAGAGGAAGATTGGTGAAGGAAAACTTGCGAATGGTTTATATACTTTTGAACAAAAGACATGGGCTATGCTTACCAATAGAGAAGAGAGTTCCTTGTGGCACAAACGTTTAGGTCATCCCTCAAATCAGACTTTAAAAACTTTATTTCCTGCTTTTTATTATGATTGTCAACAATGTGATGTATGTCGGTATGCAAAAATGAGTAGACCCCCGTTTCCTCAGTCTGAAAATAATGTTGAACATTTGTTTGACTTGGTACATTCTGATGTATGGGGACCTGCCCCAATTATATCTTATTCTGGCTTTAGATATTATTTAAGCTTTATTGATGGTTTTTCTAAAGTGACATGGCTATATATGCTTAAATCTAAGGATGAGGTGATCGAAAAATTCAAAACCTTTTACACTATGGTGGAAACACAATATGAGATACAAATCAAGTTTCTCAGATCTGATAATGGAACTGAATTCAAAAATATCTTGTTTGAGACATTTGAAAAGGAAAAGGGCATTGATCACCAGTTCACTTGTGTTGGGACTCCTCAGCAAAATGGAGTTGCTGAAAGGAAAAATAGCCATCTTCTTGAGGTAACTCAGGCGCTTCTTCTTCAAATGAATGTTCCCAAAATTTTTTGAAGCAACGCTGTTATGAATGCATGTTATATTATAAATAGGCTTCCTAGTCAACGTCTTAAAAAATGTGCCCCTATTGAAATCCTTAAAGGGAGAAAGTTGAATATAAATCACATACGTACCTTTGGGTGTATCATCTATGTGGCCAAGCAAAAACAAAATATTGATAAACTTAGTAGTAGAGCTTCCAGGTGTATTTTCTTGGGTTATTCTACCTCTCAAAAGGGATATACGTGTTACAATACAGAAGAAAGGCGTCTTTATATATCAAGAGATGTATCCTTTGATGAAAAAACATCATGTTTCTCTCAAAAACCCAGGGACGTTACATCTCAGGGGGAGACTACCTTACCAAACCTTGACACTTATGATGAGTTCTTTTATGTAAAAGAAAACCAAGAGCAATCCAATGCTTCTTCTTTGCCTCAAGGGGGTGATGAAGGTGATATTTCCATGAATCAAGCTAAAGTTGTTGAAGAAGTTCAACCGATTTTGAGAAGATCTGAACAAATTACTCATCCGCCACTTCGGCTGAATGATTATGTTTCTTATTCTTCGATCACATATCCAATTGAAAATTATATTGAATACAAGAATATTACCAAGTCCTACAGTGCTTATATCAACAACCTAGAGACTTGTCAAGAACCTACAAGCTATGAAGAAGCAAGAAAGCAAATTGTATGGGTGCAAGCCATGAACGAAGAATTAGATGCTCTTCATAAAAACAAGACTTGGAATATTGTTAAGTTGCCATCAGGAAAAAAGGCTGTTGGATGCAAATGGGTGTATAAAGTAAAATACAAAAGTAATGGTACAATTGAGAGGCACAAGGTCAGGCTAGTTGCAAAGGGGTACACTCAAAGGGAGGGTATTGATTATGAAGAAACATTTGCTCCAGTTGCTAAGATGAATACTGTTAGAATTATTCTCTCTATTGCTTGCAACTATAATTGGCCATTATATCAGTTAGATGTTAAAAACACTTTTTTGCAGGGGGAATTAAAGGAAGAAGTATATATGAAACTCCCTCCTGGGCATCCCAAGGAAGGAAATAACAACCTGGTATGTCATTTACAGAAGGCCATATATGGTCTAAAGCAGTCTCTCAAAGCTTGGCACTACTGCCTCAGCAGGACTCTAGAACAGAATAATTTTGTTAGGTGCAATGCTGATAACTCTTTATTCATCAAAAAAGAAGATGGCAATCTAACTCTTGTGTTGGTATATGTAGATGATATCATTGTGACAGGGATGAATGATAAAAGCATTTTATACACCAAAGCTCTTCTTCACGATGCCTTTGATATAAAAGATTTGGGTAAGTTGCGTTATTTTTTGGGAATTGAAGTTGCTCACTCCAAGAAGGGTCTCTTTCTGTCACAGAGGAAATACACTTTGAACCTACTCAAAGATGTAGGTAAACTGTGATTCAAACCCGTTGAAACTCCTGTTGAAGCCGGAAAAAACCTTGCTATGTCCCCTGAAGATCCTATTATTGATAAAGAACGTTATCAAAGGTTAGTAGGCAAGCTTATATATCTTACCATTACGAGGCCTGACATAACTTATGTTGTTAGTCTTGTAAGTCAATATATGTATACTCCACAAGAGTGTCACTGGAAGATTGCAAATCGGATATTACAGTACTTAAAACGAACACCAGGTCAAGGATTATGGTTTAAGAGAAATGGAAACAATTTCATTCAAGGATACACTGACGCTGACTGGGCCGGAAGTCCAGACAGAAGGTCTACTACAAATGAAAAATCTGTCATCTTTTTCTCCCCCTTTGTCAGAATCAAAAAGAGTAAGGGCAGAAATAGCATAAGCAAAATAGAGATACAAGTTTAAAATATTACAACCCATAAATTATGAAAGTTCAGACAACAAAGATTAGAAAAGTGAGTTGAGCAAATCCTTGATTGAAGTAATCTCTTTCTGAATCGAAGATAGTTGTTGAGTCACATCTTCACGAAAAGTATGTTGATGCAGCTCTAAAGCTTCCAGTCTCTGCATAACTTCATCATGGTCTTGACTTGTCAAAAATTTCTTTCTTTTTGCATGAGATGAAGGTGTCGCAGAAGGTGAAGGTTCAGAAATTGATGGTTCATTAGGATCAGATGGTTCAGTTTGATCAACATTTAAAGGAGGCAGGTATTTAATTTTCATTCTTTTAAAAATTGTTTGATCAAAGAACTCTTTTTGCTCAATGTATTTTTCATTTGTTAAAGGAACTTTGAAATGTCTAAAAATACGGGTTAAAAGACAACCATAAGGAAGAAATGGTTTTTGTTTCCACAAGTTTGTAAAATACACATTGACCCAATTGACAGAAATATTTCCAAATAAAACATAAAGAGCCGTAGATAGATCTGTGGAATAATAATCAAAAGAACCGGTTTTGGGTAGAACATTGTGGGCAAGGATTCGTCCAGCAATGCGTGCACGAGTTTGAAGATTAGTATTTTTGAAAGGAGGGCAGTGAGGTGCTCCTGGAAGAAGAATTTGTTCAAAAACTCTTTCATCATTCAATTCAATAGTGTTGAAAAGAGTGTCTGAAGGTGGAATTTCAAGAATTTCTCTAAGTAATTTCGAATCAAACTCGATTTCAACATCACGAATAAGAGAGGACAAAACTCCAGTTTCATGATCTATTTGTAAATTCGTGTAAAACAAGTGAATAAGAAACGAATAGTGAAGGGTATCTGCACAAGCATCAAAAAGATGTGAAATTCCAGGAAATAATTCTCTTATATTGTAACGAGAAAATAAGTGAAATAAAACATTTCGGCCTGGTAAAAAGGTAGTGCAGAAATTGATCCAAAAGTATCATAGAGAAGAGGATTGCGAAGTAATCTTAGTGAAAAACCATGTCTTGAAGAAGGTGTAGGAGGAGGAGAACCTAAACCTTTTGCAGATGCAGACTTCGTACGAGGCATGGTTAAAAAAAATAGAGTTACCAAAAACAATGACGGCTTCCAAATGATTTCCGGCAGAAGTAGAACGCTGTCCGGCGATGTGAAACAGAATTAGAGGAGGATACAATGGCTGACGGCGAGTGAGAAGTCGGCCACAAGGGGATTCCGGCAATGCACTGTCACACAAGAGGGTTCCGGCGTGTTTTGAAGATGCGCCAGTTACTGCAGGAGGATTCCAGCGTTTCAAGATCACAACCAGAAGACTTCGGCGTCTCCTTGTTATGATAAGAAAATCCCAGCGAAAATGGGATCGAACGTCACTCTGAGGGTTTTTCGAAAAAAAGAGAGGCAAAAGAGAAAGAGGGTTTTCGTTTTTTAAGGTTTTCGTTTTTAAGAAAAACGAAAAGATACGAAAACGAAGTGAAATGATGCTTATTTTAAAAAGAACGGGTGTTTTAAAAATCCAAGGGGTATCGGGTCCCTTCATTTAAATTTTTTTAAAAAATTTTAGTCGACTAAATCTTTATCGGTCGACTAAGAATGTGCGACTCATTCTAAAAAATATCATCAGTCGACTAGAAATATATCGGTCGACTAATATGGTGCGATACATTCCAAAATTTAAAACACCAGTCGACTAGAATTTTATCGGTCGACTAATATAGTGCGATTTTGAGATTTTGTTCAAAAATCAGCATTTTTATAAATCCAAAAACGAGCAAATACCTAGTTCTCTCCTAATTCTCATAAAATCTTCATTTTTAAGAGGTTTAGTGAAGATATTGGCATGTTGTTCTTTAGTGGAAATAAAATTTAACGAAATATCTCCTTTTAACACATGATCTCTTAAAAAATGATGTCTAACTTCAATATGCTTAGTTCTTGAGTGCTGAATAGGATTTTTCGAAAGATTTATAGCACTAGTGTTATCATAATAAATAGTTGTTGTGGAGTAATTCAAACCGAAATCTTTTAAGGTTTGTTTCATCCATAGTACTTGTGAACATGCTAAACTAGCCGCTATATATTATGCTTCAGTTGTTGAGAGTGATACTGAATTTTGCTATTTACTAAACCAAGAGACTAAGAAATTTCCTAAGAAATTTCCTAAGAAATGACAAGTTCCACTAGTACTCTTGCGATCAGATTTATTTCCTGCAAAATCTGCATCACTATATGAAACTAAATCAAAGGAAGATGATTTTGGGTAAAACAAACCGAAATCTGAAGTATCTTTCAAATAACGAAGAATTTGTTTTACTGCAGTTAAATGAGATTCCTTTGGATTAGCTTGAAATCTTGCACACATACAAACACTAAACATAATATCAGGTCGACTAGTAGTTAAGTATAATAGAGATCCGATCATACCTCTGTAGAGCTTAGTATCTACACTTTTACCATTTTCATCTTTATCAAGAGAAGTAGTTGTACTCATAGGATTCCTTCTTGATTTTCATGAGTCCATCCCAAATCTCTTGAGAAGTTCTTTTGTATACTTAGCCTGATTGATGAAGATTCCTTCTTCAGTTTGCTTTATTTGAAGTCCAAGGAAGTAGTTTAATTCGCCCATCAAGCTCATTTCAAACTCTTCCTGCATAGCTTTAGCAAATTCTTTACAGAGAGAATCATTAGTAGAACCAAATATTATGTCATCAACATAAATTTGCACAATAAGAATATCTGAATTAAGATTTTTAATAAATAAAGTGGAGTCTACCTGACCAATGGAAAAACCAGATTGTTCTAGAAAATTTCGTAGTCTTTCATACCACGCTCTTGGTGCTTGTTTGAGTCCATACAAAGCTTTTTTCAATTTGTAGACTTTTTCTGGATATTTCTCATTTTCAAAGCCTGGAGGTTGCTCTACATAAACTTCTTCATTGACGTGTCCATTTAAGAATGCACTCTTAACATCAATTTGATATAACTTGAAGTTCATGTAACTAGCAAAAGCAAGCATCATTCGAATTGACTCTAATCGAGCCACTGGTGCATAGGTTTCATCAAAATCTATGCCTTTTTCTTGATTATAGCCTTGTGCCACTAGCCTTGCTTTGTTACGAATGACTTCACCATTTTCATCCAGCTTATTTCGGAAGACCCAATCTGTTCCAATTACCGGATGATCCTTTGGTCTATCAACTAGATCCCAAACATCATTCCTAGTAAATTGGTTAAGTTCTTCAGACATGGCCAAAAGCCAAAATTCATCAACACAAGCCTCATTGATATTCTTTGGTTCTAATTTAGATATGAAAGCAACATTTGCAATATATTTTTCTAACTGCCTTCTAGTTTGGACACCACTCTTTATTTCACCAATAACTTATTCATGTGGATGATTAGGAACTTCTTTCCAAACCGGTTGAAGAGGAATATTTTCTTGAGAAGTACTCTCTATCAAGGGTTCTTCTTGAAGTATTACTTCTTCTCCTTCGCTTAGAGGTATAACCTGCTCACAATTCTCATCAAATGCAACATGTAAAGATTCTTCAATACAAGATGTTCTTTTATTGAAAATACGATATGCTTTACTTCTAGAAGAATATCCAAGAAATATTGATTCATCTGATTTTGAATCAAACTTATCAAGATTATCTTTGGTACTTAACAAGAAACATTTACTACCAAAAATTTTGAAATATGAGATCTTTGGTATACGATCATAATACAATTCAAAACATGTCTTATGTAAAATTGGTCGAATAAGAACACGATTTAAGACATAACATGTTGTATTAATTGCTTCAGCCCAAAAGTATTTTGGTAAATTTTTATCTTGAAACATGGTTCTAGCACATTCTTGCAAAGTTCTATTCTTTCTTTCAACAACTCCATTTTGTGGAGCCGCTCTAGGAAAAGCAAAGTTGTGAGATATACCATGTAAATCACAAAACTTTAGAAAAGATTCATTTTCAAATTCACCACCATGATCACTACGAATTTTAATAATAGATGTAGATTTTTAATTTGTAATTCTTCTACAAAGTTTAGAAAATTCTGAAAAAGCATCATTTTTGCTTTTTAGAAAAATCACCCATGTAAACCGAGAATAATCATCTACTATAACAAAAGCATACTTGCTACCATTCAAACTTTGAATTCTAGATGGTCCAAATAGATCTAAATGTAAAAGTTCAAGAGGACGTTTTGTTGAAACTATATCTTTTGCTTTAAAAGAACTCTTGATTTGTTTACCCCTTTGACAAGCATCACATAAGTGATCCTTTTTATATGGTATTCTAGGTAGGCCTCTTACAAGATCATTCTTGGATAACTTTGAAATAATTTTAAAGTTAACATGTCCAAGTCTCTTGTGCCATAACCATTGAATTTCATTTGAAACAATAAGACATTTTTCATTAAAAAAGGGTAATTCATCTAGATATAGTTCATACACATTGTTTCTTCTTTTACCTTTAAAAATGATCTTTTTAGATTGAAAATCAGAAATTAAGCATAAATCATTTTCAAAAGAAACATGAAAACCTTTATCACATAATTGACTGATAGATATTAAATTATGCATTAAACCATCTACTAAAAGAACATTTTCTATCAAGGGAAATTTTGGATTACCAATATTACCAATACCTATCACTTTTCCCTTGTTATTGTCACCAAAGGTGACGGTTCCTCCGTCCTTATTTTGGAGGGTGGAAAATAACTCCGGCCTTCCAGTCATATGTTTGGAACAACCGCTGTCCAATATCCATTTGCTCCTTATGTTGTGTACCTACAACAAAATCAGAAAACAGAGCATTTGACCCCTTTCTATTTTCGGGTCCATGAGAGTTAGTCTTAGGAACCCATATCCATTTGGATTTTGGTTTTCTTTGATAATAAATATTCTTTCTATAAAAGGATTTAGAATAAACATGTCTAGAATAATCATATCTAGATGCATTTCTATTAGAACTAGAAAGTTTAGTTCTATGAACAAAAGGTTGAGAATAAGGTCTTTGATTTTTCACCACATAGTTTGGTCTATTTTGAGTATCAAAGAAGCTATATTCCAATCCGGTTTTATTAACCGAGCATCTTTGAGAACCAAGAAGTTTTTCTAGATTCACTTGACCATTTGTGAATTTGGTCACTATAGAAAGAAGATAATTTGACTTTTCTTTAAGACTAGATATTTCTTTTTGTAAGAGATTGGTTCTAACTCCAATTTCTTTTATCTCAAGTGCTTGGCAAGAATTTTCCTTCTTGAGATCTTCTATTTCTTGAAGTAACACTTTATTTTGAGAGTCAAGAGTTAAATTTTCAGTTTTTAACTCTTTATTTTTAGAACTAAGACTCTTAAATTTAGCATATAAATCATTAAATGCTTCAAATAACTTATCATAGTCAAATTGACTTACCGAATCTTCTTGTGCTACAAAACACATGTTGGCGACTTCTTCATTTGATTCTTCATCGGAAGAGGAGTCACTATCATCCCAACATGCTTGAAATGCCTTTTTCTTCTTGAATTGGTCCTTGGGCTTGAATTTGAGAAGAGGACAATCTTTCTTGATATGTCCTGCCTTTTTGCAGTTAAAGCACTTTACTTCATTGAGAATGGAAGAATCTGCTTTCTTTGCCTTTCTTTGAAATCTTCCCTTTTTGATGAATCTTCTGAATTGCCTTGTGATGAGGACAATATCTTCATCTTCATCTTCTTCTGAATTTTCTGAGTCAGAAGTAGCCTTAAAAGCAAGAGATTTCTTCTTAGGCTCTTCTTCTTGTCTGTCTTGAAGTTGGACCTCATATGCCATTAGGTTACCAACTAAGTCTTCAAGAGTGAGAGTATTGAGATCATTTGCTTCTTCAATAGCAGTAGTTTTTCTCTCCCATTCAGGAGTTAAACACCTTAGAATCTTTCTGACTAAATCCACTTGTGAATATTCTTTTCCAAGGGATTTCAAAGTGTTAGTTATATCGGTCATTCTAGTTACCATGTCCGATATAGATTCATTTTGCTTCATTTTGAACAATTCAAATTTATGAACTAAAGAAGCAATTTTAGATTCCTTTACCTTTGACGTACCTTCGTGAGTTACTAGAAGAGTATGCCAAATTTTATTTGCTGTAGAGCATTGAGAGATGCGATTGAATTCTACCTTGTCAACGCCACAATATAATGCATTCATGGCTTTGGCATTTAGTGAAGCAGTCTTCTTTTCATCATCGGTCCATCGGCTGAAATCAGTTGATGGAGTTTGGTACTTTTCTGAAACAACTCTCCAGATATTGAGATCCATGGATTGCAAGAATATTGTCATTCTTACATTCCAGTATCCATAGTTTGTTCCGTCGAAAAGAGGAGGACGAACAGAGGAGCTTCCTTCTTTGTGCTGAGATATTGTAGTTGTCATGTTAGATGATGGTCAAATCAAAGTAATAGCAAACCTGTGCTCTGATACCAAATGAAAGTGCACTAGGATCTAGGCAACGAGCACTAGAGGGGGGTGAATAGTGCTTTTAAAAATATGTCTGCGGAATATTTAATGATTTTGCAAATCTCAAAGCAAACACACAAAGAACACAAGATTTTATCCTGGTTCGGTCTAACCCGACCTACATCCAGTCCCCAAGCAAAACCCGCTTGAGATATCCACTATCAACCTTGTAAACTACAAGATCACACAGACCATAACTGGTCCCACTTTCAGTAACAATCCTACTGAAAGCAAACAACTCCTTTACACCAAGGAGTCCTTTTTTTTACAGAAAATAAGTAACAACTTACAAAACAACCTATGAGCCTTCCTTTTGAATGCAAATGAGATGCAATTGGCTTTTGAGGTTGTTGAAATACTCTTACTCACGAATTCACTATCTCTCAAAGTGATTTGAGTGAAAAACTGAAGTGAAAATATCACGTGAGTGAGAAAACAAATACTTGAATGAATAGGAGTGAAAAGCAATAAGTAAATGATTCAAATCGATTGAATTCTTGTTGTTTTTTAGTGTACAATGCACTCATATTTATAGTTAAAGTTTTCCATACGTTGAGGGTATGAAAGGGTATCAAAACTGTCCATTTCGAACGATCAAAACGTTTGAAAAATGAAAAGACACGCTTTTTTTAAAGTTTCAGGAAAACGGCAAAATTAGTCGACTAAAACATCAGTTAGTCGACTAATAGTTAGTTATTAGTAGACTGACAGTTATCGTCGGTCGACTGATCTGTTAATCGAGCCGTTTGAAAATCTGAACTTTTGAAACTTAGTCGACTTAAGAAAAGTTAGTCGACTGATAATATCATCAGTAGACTGAAAAACCTTTTAGTCGACTGCTGCTAAAATCTTCTGAAAAACAAACATTCTGTTCGGTCGACTGATAAAAAACATTAGTCGACTGCTGCTAAATTTTCAGAAAACACATGTTCTGTTCAGTCGACTGATAAAACCATTAGTCGACTGCTGCTAATTTTCCAGAAAACAGACATTCTGTCCAGTCGACTGATAAAACCTTCGGTCGACTAATTTGACAAAAATGACTTTTTAGAAAATATGGCGCTAAAGGATTAGTCGACTGGTAAGTCTATTGGTCGACTAATAAACATGAAAATTTAAGAAAAGAGTTTTCTAAAAAGATTTTCATGAGGGTTCTTTTTAGAAAAGTTTTTCTAAAGACTTTTAAGGTGAAATGCAACCTAAATATGCACTCTAAGTAAGGCTCTTACAAGAATCTAAGACTTTTAATGAATTAAACATTTGCACACTAGTCTTCAAAGATTCTTCATCGAATTCCTCAATTTCTTCATAGCCTTAGCTGAAATGCAGTTGATTCCACTTGCTCATCATCAAAACCTTGTACTTGAAGTATCATGTATGGCTTCATTGTCGTAACAGAGATACTATCCAGGTTGATGATAATCACAAAGAATCCAGTAATAAGGCAACATTTACTGCTTCTTTCCCTAAATATGATGATCGTATCAATACCAGCTACAAAGGCAAAGGAAAAAAACTTACTTGTACTCACTGCAAAAGGGATGGTCATTCTCGTGATAGATGTTGGAAGCTTCATGGGAAACCTGGTGTTCAGAAATCAGATCAGCAAAATACTACAGCTCAAGTTGCTTCAACAAATCCTAGTGACACAACTTTGCAAACATTAATAGAGCTGCTTCAAAAACTCTGCAAAGAACATGAGAAAACAACAATGGTAGCATCGACCTATAGTCATCCTCAAATCGGTAAGTCTTCTGCTTTCTTAACTGATCACAAAAATACAAATACATGGATTATTGACTCTGGAGCATCTGAAAATATGTGCAATTCCATGACAAACTTGCATAATGTTAAAGAAGCATATCAGAGAAATCAGGTTACTATTGCTGACGGCTCTTCTGGGAAAGTTGCAGGAATAGGTGAATTACCATTTCTCAATGAGAGTAAAAATTTAGATGTGCTTGTTGTTCCTAAGTTATCAGCCAACCTTTTATCTGTCTCCCGAATTACTCAAGAGTTGGATTGTGATGTCATTTTCTCACCGTATAATATGGTATTTCAGGACTGGATATCGAAGAGGAAGATTGGTGAAGGAAAACTTGCGAATGGTTTATATACTTTTGAACAAAAGACATGGGCTATGCTTACCAATAGAGAAGAGAGTTCCTTGTGGCACAAACGTTTAGGTCATCCCTCAAATCAGACTTTAAAAACTTTATTTCCTGTTTTTTATTATGATTGTCAACAATGTGATGTATGTCGGTATGCAAAAATGAGTAGACCCCCGTTTCCTCAGTCTGAAAATAATGTTGAACATTTGTTTGACTTGGTACATTCTGATGTATGGGGACCTGCCCCAATTATATCTTATTCTGGCTTTAGATATTATTTAAGCTTTATTGATGGTTTTTCTAAAGTGACATGGCTATATATGCTTAAATCTAAGGATGAGGTGATCGAAAAATTCAAAACCTTTTACACTATGATGGAAACACAATATGAGATACAAATCAAGTTTCTCAGATCTGATAATGGAACTGGATTCAAAAATATCTTGTTTGAGACATTTGAAAAGGAAAAGGGCATTGATCACCAGTTCACTTGTGTTGGGACTCCTCAGCAAAATGGAGTTGCTGAAAGGAAAAATAGGCATCTTCTTGAGGTAACTCAGGCGCTTCTTCTTCAAATGAATGTTCCCAAAAATTTTTGAAGCAACGCTGTTATGAATGCATGTTATATTATAAATAGGCTTCCTATTCAATGTCTTAAAAAATGTGCCCCTATTGAAATCCTTAAAGGGAGAAAGTTGAATATAAATCACATACGTACCTTTGGGTGTATCATCTATGTGGCCAAGCAAAAACAAAATATTGATAAACTTAGTAGTAGAGCTTCCAGGTGTATTTTCTTGGGTTATTCTACCTCTCAAAAGGGATATACGTGTTACAATACAGAAGAAAGGCGTCTTTATATATCAAGAGATGTATCCTTTGATGAAAAAACATCATGTTTCTCTCAAAAACCCAGGGACGTTACATCTCAGGGGGAGACTACCTTACCAAACCTTGACACTTATGATGAGTTCTTTTATGTAAAAGAAAACCAAGAGCAATCCAATGCTTCTTCTTTGCCTCAAGGGGGTGATGAAGGTGATATTTCCATGAATCAAGCTAAAGTTGTTGAAGAAGTTCAACCGATTTTGAGAAGATCTGAACAAATTACTCATCCGCCACCTCGGCTGAATGATTATGTTTCTTATTCTTCGATCACATATCCAATTGAAAATTATATTGGATACAAGAATATTACCAAGTCCTACAGTGCTTATATCAACAACCTAGAGACTTGTCAAGAACCTACAAGCTATGAAGAAGCAAGAAAGCAAACTGTATGGGTGCAAGCCATGAACGAAGAATTAGATGCTCTTCATAAAAACAAGACTTGGAATATTGTTAAGTTGCCATCAGGAAAAAAGGCTGTTGGATGCAAATGGGTGTATAAAGTAAAATACAAAAGTAATGGTACAATTGAGAGGCACAAGGTCAGGCTAGTTGCAAAGGGGTACACTCAAAGGGAGGGTATTGATTATGAAGAAACATTTGCTCCAGTTGCTAAGATGAATACTGTTAGAATTATTCTCTCTATTGCTTGCAACTATAATTGGCCATTATATCAGTTAGATGTTAAAAACACTTTTTTGCAGGGGGAATTAAAGGAAGAAGTATATATGAAACTCCCTCCTGGGCATCCCAAGGAAGGAAATAACAACCTGGTATGTCATTTACAGAAGGCCATATATGGTCTAAAGCAGTCTCTCAAAGCTTGGCACTACTGCCTCAGCAGGACTCTAGAACAGAATAATTTTGTTAGGTGCAATGCTGATAACTCTTTATTCATCAAAAAAGAAGATGGCAATCTAACTCTTGTGTTGGTATATGTAGATGATATCATTGTGACAGGGATGAATGATAAAAGCATTTTATACACCAAAGCTCTTCTTCACGATGCCTTTGATATAAAAGATTTGGGTAAGTTGCGTTATTTTTTGGGAATTGAAGTTGCTCACTCCAAGAAGGGTCTCTTTCTGTCACAGAGGAAATACACTTTGAACCTACTCAAAGATGTAGGTAAACTGTGATTCAAACCCGTTGAAACTCCTGTTGAAGCCGGAAAAAACCTTGCTATGTCCCCTGAAGATCCTATTATTGATAAAGAACGTTATCAAAGGTTAGTAGGCAAGCTTATATATCTTACCATTACGAGGCCTGACATAACTTATGTTGTTAGTCTTGTAAGTCAATATATGCATACTCCACAAGAGTGTCACTGGAAGATTGCAAATCGGATATTACAGTACTTAAAACGAACACCAGGTCAAGGATTATGGTTTAAGAGAAATGGAAACAATTTCATTCAAGGATACACTGACGCTGACTGGGCCGGAAGTCCAGACAGAAGGTCTACTACAGGTTACTGTATATTTGTTGGAGGAAATATGGTTTCATGGAAAAGCAAGAAACAAGGGATTGTTTCTAGATCCAGTGCTGAAGCTGAGTATCGAGCAATGGCTGTTGTCGCCAGTGAGATCATGTGGGTAAAAATTCTTATGACTGAGATGGGACTCCAAATTAATTTTCCGATTCCTCTACACTGTGACAATCAGGCAGCCATTCATATCGCTGCAAATTTTGTATTTCATGAAAGAACCAAGCATATAAAAATTGATTGTCACTATGTTAGAGAAAAAGTTCAAAAAGGAGAAATCTCTACTCCCTATACCAAAAGCACAGATCAACTTGCAGACGGTCTCACCAAAGGGTTGACACGAGATCAACATCACAAAGCACTCAGCAAGTGGGGATGCACAAATATTTACACCCCACTTGAGGGGGAGTGTTGAAGATAAGGATAAGATCGTGTCACCTCCTGCTTCCTTTATCTTCTGAGTTTGTTTAGGAAATCTCTTGAACCGTTATGGTGGTTTCCTTTCTTTTCTCCTTATCCTCTTGGCTGGGTCTTATCCCACGAGCCTGTGCAACAGGCTATAAATATGATGTATATTGTACCAAGGAGAGACAAAAAATATATGAGATTGTGAGGTGTTGCCGTGGATGTAGGTCTTCATGATTGAACCACGTAAATCTGTATTTTTTCCTTGATTTATTTTTGATGTAGGTCTTTATGACTGAACCACGTAAATCTGTATTTTTTCCTTGATTTATTTTTGTTATAGTCTGTTTGATGAAAAACATGTTTTAAAGAAGATTTTTTAAAGGCCTTTAAAATTCAAAGGTCTACAATGGTTAAAAATTTAACAAATGAGAAAATCAATGTATTTACATTAAACTACTCGATAAAAAAGTGCATCGGACCATGCCATGTATTCCTAGGCTCTGTAACAAATATCGTGAGATTTATGAAAATCTTGAGATAATATCTTGAGAAATTGCCTGAAAGTTTAAATCGGTAATTTCTTGCGAGATTTTCAAAGTATCATGAGATTTATGAAAAAAACATAAATACTGCGATTTAAACTCGACATTTACGTTTTAAACGACTATTTATCATGAAAAAATGTGTATTTTCATTTTAAATTTTTATTAATATTTTCTTATAAAAATAATTTTATATATTTTATTTTATTTTTTTATTGCATAGATTTGGTTGAAGAAACGTGAGATTTATAAAAAAAATTTAATTTCTCGATTTTGCCGTATTTGATGAAATAAAACTGGTGCCTATGGTTTTTAACTAGAGGCTAGTGTATCGTACTCTAGAGAGTATCATCGTCATCATTAAGCCTTATTCCAACTACATGAGGTAGTATTTCTTCATTTTTGTTTATCTATGAGATTCTCTTGCGATTCATTTTTAAAGGATGTGGCTAGACTTTCACAACCAACCCTTCTCCTTTATCCAAGCTTGGGATAATCGGGTCGAAACCCACTAATGCTGGAGTTACTCTAGAGTATATCCAATATTTTCTCTTTTATTTATTAGTCAGAAAGGTAAAACAGGTTGATTCAAACCCAAATTTCAACCTGAAATCAACATCATAATAGGGTTACTCGGTCCCATGTCCAGATCCAACCTGACCTGACATGTATGTTCCCGATTCCACCCAGGTTCCCCCCAGATGAGCTGCCCATATCCAATTGTATGGCTTAGTTCCATGTCAGAACCCAGTCCCAGTTGCATCGGTTCATCCAGATCCTATTGTATAAGCTATCGGATCGAGCCTGTGTTTTTGGAAAACAGAATCTGATTAATATCCAAAACCTGTTTAACACGTATGGTTCGGTAGCGATCTGCATGGATCCGGACCTGGTAAAGGCTCCATTTCCATTAGGGGTGTCAATGGGTCGGATTCCTGCCAAAATTGGGTAGGTCCAAACCTGGTATTGGATCTGAATTCAGTTCCGATCAGATTTTACATAAGAAAATCTATACCTGGATCAAATAAAAATTACATAAACCAGACCCGGTTAATACCCAGTAAAATAATATATTTTTTAAGTTTTATGCATTAAAAATTTGTGGATCTTAATCAGAACTGGGGTCAGAGCCAAGTTTGGCATACAATTTCATAAACTATACGAACCCATTTAATAAATAAGACCTCAGAGATCCGACCCGGATAGTTAATGGGACTCTTTTCTTTGTAACCAAACCCTGACCTTATAAGATCCGGTTCAGGTCGGGATGGTCTCATACCCGATCCGTTGATACCCCTACTATTTCCATCCAAAGTCGGGTTGGATCGTGTGTCTCCAATAACGATTCACATCCGAAGCGAGTCCGATCCATTTGTATTTTCATGGTTTTACTTAAAAAACAAATAAACAATAAAAAAAAAAGAAAACACAAAAAACTCTAGGGTTTCTGGAAACACTCTCTCTCTCTCTCTCTCTCAGGGGCGGCCACCAGGAGCCATGGTTCTCTCTCTCTCTCTCTTTCTCTCTCTCTCTCTCCTTCGTTTTCTTTTAATTGTGGTATCTGCTTGATGGGAAAATTTGTAGGGCAAGGGAACGGGGAGCTTCGGAAAGAGGAGGAACAAGACCCACACCCTCTGCGTTAGATGCGGTCGCCGGAGTTTCCATCTCCAGAAGAGCCGCTGCGGTTCCTGCGGCTATCCCTCCGCCCGGATCCGCAATTGTGAGTTCTTCTCTCATTCATCCCTTCCCCTCTTTCCAATTCTTCCGATGCGTGTTTGCTTCGGTTCACGATTAGATATCAGTTTGCTACACGAGTTCAGATCTTGTTATCCTTGTTGTTTTATTTGAAGCAACAATCAATTTGGGGTGTTGAGGCTTTGGGATTCTATGTGGAATTTGACGTGTTGGATTGGGCAGATAACTGGAGCGTAAAGGCGATTAGGAGGAAAACTACCGGGACGGGTCGTATGCGTTACCTGCGCCACATGCCTCGTCGGTTCAAGAGCAATTTCAGAGAAGGTAAACTCTATTGCGTCGTCTGAATTGTTGTTGTTTTGTGTTTTTACATGCGAAATGAAAATGTTCTGATTAGATTCCGCTTTCGTTTGTTGATTTAGGAACCCAAGCAGAACCAAGGAAGAGGGAAAACGCGGCATCGTCTTAGAGCGGATCGATTTTGTTTGAGAAATAGCGGAGATCCGTGATGTTATTCTCATTTTGCATTTCTTTTTTGTGCTTTTCTCTTTCCATTTATGGAAACAATATGAAGGTGGGCAGGTTATTTGAGTCGTTGACTATGTTAGGATTATCAAATTTTTGTAATGGATTTTAATTTCGAGATTTTCACGTTCTGTTAAGACATCTTATTTTAAAGGGTTAGTGTTTTAGTTCCAGAAGTGTCTTTTGTTAATTTCACTGCATGAATGGTTGTTTTGCATTGATCGCATATTAGACTAATGTGACTGGTTGCTACTGCAATTGGACTTAACCGTTTTCTTCACTCTATTTGTTACACTAAGCTCAATTATTTCAAACATGGTTTGATCATGATTCTGGAGGCTTTTGATGGTTAATTTAATCTAATTGGCCAAGATCACTATTGATCGATAATGGATAGGTATCCTTTGGGATGTTGGTCAATAATCTTGAGACTTCTAGGAAGCAAGCTGCAAGTGCTGCTTGACAAATAGTTGGAGGAAGAGTGATTGATTGGTGATTCCTTTTGGCTTTTCCTGGTGGTATAAAATTGTTTGGTTTTGATCTATGTCACATGGGTACTCCACTTTTACTCCCATACCATAGCCCTTTACATGGTACATGGAAAATTCCATGTCAATGCCTGTATCCCTGTTTTTGCAGTTGGATCCATGCGACGTACATTGTGATTTGCTTATTATTTGAGAAACTGGAGTTATGCTTGAAAGTTTAGGAGTGGAGTTGACTGCAAAGAATGTTGTGAGTGTCACATTGGATGGTGGAGTCGTATTCATACAATTATAAACGTGGAGCTTTAGTATGGCCATCTTTGTAGCCTTGTTAAGTAGTAAGCTTGTGTGTCTTGATCAGGGCTTACGCTTTTCTGCGAAACCTTGGCACAAAACCTTAAAAGAGGGAGATACCTGGGAAGATAACTATCATGTCCTAAGCTGATGCAAAACTATGCATATTGTAATTTTTTTTTCAAATATTCACCAAACTTCATATCAAGATTGATTGCCTGTCATAGTTTCACATTTTTCTTGTGGTCCTCAAACTTTTGCCTGCATTAATTCCATACTACTTATCGTGGCTTTTGGGGGTGGTAGGTTGCATCTTTACTAAGTAGCTTGTGGTCATGTTGAGTGAGGTGGCCTACTGATGTTTCGTGATATTGGTAAATTGCATTAATGGCATTGATTGGAGGGGCAGCTTAAATATTTCCTTGGCCAATTGAGAGAGTTTTGCAAGTGATTTTATCCAATTTCATTGACTTAAGCAATTGAGCGAGCTGATCTCATTGTTCTGATAAAAGCAATGTGCTTCAGCTTTGTGGTTGTTTTGAAGAATGCAAACATTTGCTGGTTAAATTTCTCTGGTTGAAAGATTATTGGTTCAGATTGAATGATTCATAGCTGGAAATGTTTTCTGTTATAGTGCTTGAATAACAAGGTATGCTTTGTCTTAATTGCTGCCTTTGCTTCATATCTATATGAAAATGAGATAATTATGTTGTTAAAAAGCAGATTAAAACTGCCTTCTTTAGGTTTTGGTTTTGCCATCTAGATAAATATGATTGCTGACTCAAAGGAAAAATGTGCCTAGAACTAACATGAGGAGAGACTACTTTCTTCTGGTCCAGGCACAAGGATTAGTTATATGCTGAATGATCGGTTGGTGGAAACTGTATGCTATTTGTTTTCTTGGTGAGGGTTGTGGAATTTTTGGGGCCATTCATATATTGCCTAGTTTTTTTGGCTCCCCCTTTTTTTTCCAATTTTTCTTGCACCACTGAATTCATGGAGGCAATTTCAGTGCATTCAAGCCATTTGCATCAGTGACTTGTTTGCTACAGTATTTGGCATCTGTCTATTTCAGGACCCTGTATTGTAGCAATGAGTCTATGGAGTAGTGGTCAAGTTTACGTTATTTATCTTTAGCAGCTTAATTATCTTTTTATACTATAAAAGATGGAAATTTATTATGTAGGTTTATCTATGCTTAATATGTCTCTTTTGCGTACCTGCATCAGAGATTCAGAATGGATTCCCTTGGATCTGGCTCAGGATGGAAGTCTGCTGCAACTAGGGTTGTCAATGTCATGGACTTTGTGTTCCCCCGTATCCCAAAATGTATAGCCCTGTTATTCTTGGATTTTCTTAAGATCATGTGATTGTAAATCACAATCACGGCACTTTCTCAAAGTTGGTGAAATATGAGGAAAATACAAGATGTGATTGCCAAATGTGATTGTTTTTGCCTTGAATCTTGTGAAAGTTGGTCACAAGATTGACCTTGTGACCAACAATCACAGCATTTACTTTGGTGATTATTTATCTGCCAAAGAAAACATGCATGTGTTATAAACCTCACTGTTTGCTTGGATTTGGTTAAATCTATTATAGAAGTCTAGAGTCTAGACATAATGGAAACGGGATGGTTTGAACCAGATATGGTTCTGCTAATGCATTCAATCCAAATTTTCAAAATTCAAATGCAGAGTCCTAATTTAAACCTTGATAGTGCTAAATCTGATTTTGCCAGGTTCCGTTGTGCCTAGATCTGCACCGAGCCTCACACATTAAGATTTCAATTTCTGATCCTTAGTGGTCCTTGTAGCAATGCTGAATATAGTAATGAGAGGCTGTGTTTACTTCGTAGACTTGACTATTTAGGGTCAGTGACATATCAAAACGCTTGAAGGGTGCTTGCTTTCATGCTTGGGTGAAGTAATGCTAATGGTTATGTTAAATTGGTAATTGTGGAGTATCATCCCTTGCTATGCTTCATCAGGGATGTCCATACTGCTCAGCCATTATTAAGTGCTCAAAATTAAAGCTTGCACGCATTTCCCCAGTATATAAGGCTTTGCTCAGGGGTTGGTTGTGGGTTAAAAGGAGTAATCGACAAGAGAGAGCATAAGATCTTCTTAGGGGTTCGATGGAGTGTGAGAGCCTGAGTTCCTGGCATCCCCAACCTGTAGGCGATGAGAAGCATGACACTTCTCATATCCATGGAAAGATTGTTTGGTCTTCGTCTTGCCTGACACGGGCGAATGTGGTGTAAGGTGCGTCAATGGAAGGTTATTCGTTGAAATCACAACGGTCATTCATGACAATAAGATGCGATCATGATGAGATGATGTTACCCTTCAAATTGTCTCTTCGGGCAGGATTTTCTGGTGGCAAATATCAAAAGCATCTAGAGCCCCCAATATGCCCTTCAGGAGCTTTGTAAATTATGGAAATTTGCCGTTTTTATGAAGTTCTCATCCTTGAATCACAGTCTGTTTCATGATCCGTCTTAATAACTTGGAAGAGATGTCCCATGTTCTGCACGGCAGTCCTTTGAAGGCTGTTGGACGAACTTTCGTTACTCACCAATGGCAGCCTGGCATAGAACTTAAACTGCAGGCTTCTAATATGGTTCCTTATGGATTTGCCTTCCAGGCCTGCTGGACTTAGGATGTGTTCGAAGGGATTGCTTCTTACCTCCAAGGTATAAACAGATGGTCGAAGTGTTTGACTTGCAAGCAACAAGTTGAAAGAAGTTCAAATCTTATTGCTTACATCTTTGGAACAATGTACTTATTTTGAGCTTCACTCATTAGGCCTATGGTCTAAATTCTATTATTTAAAATTTTGAAAAATGTATTTTCTTTATGAGCCAACTCATGCTCAGCTTGTTTTGCTAGCCCTAGCCAGGGGAACTTCTACATGCATTATAAGCTGTATTGCTTTCACGGGTCTATTTCTCCATTGCGGGGCTGCGGTCCTGCCTTACCGTCGCAAGCCTTTCGATTGCTCGTTTGCCGCTGCGAAAGCTTTGATAGTTGAGAGTGCAAGAAAGTGATAGAATAGAGAAAGAGAGAAATTACAATCACTCGAAAGCAATCACAATGAGGGTGAACAAAAGAAAGCTCAACACATTTACATTCATTCACAATTTTGCTCGCAGGCACATTGTAGTTCAGATCTATGGGCTAACCCTTCAGGGTATTGATCAACCTGAACCAAAGTACAATGGTGGTCTAAAGAAAGTTACAAGTGACTTGACACTTGACATCAAGACTCAACTAAAACAAAACAAACTCTATACACAATTGTACGAAGTAGGTCATAGGGGAACAAGCTCTTCCCTTTAAATCATACGCCGCCCTCAGCACTATCTGCTTCATGGTAGGCCCTAACTTCGGTCGAGTAGTGGCTCTTTATCCGTAATGCTGGCTCCTATGTCGGCTCTGTTGTCTCCTCCCATTACACCGGATACTTCTTCGCTTCGCCCAAGTAGTTGACCTTGTGGCGAAGGATTTTGTTGAGACACTTCTTAGCTCGTTGTGTTGTCGGGGCTCTCTGCAGGACAAGAGCGCGTTGTGGCACATTACGTTCAGGATCCCCCTTGTCTGCAAAGAACGATTTCAAGTTGCATATATGGAAACACCGAGTGCACCTTGAAGTCCAGGAGCAGGTCCAGCTTGTACCCTTGATTGCTCAATTTCTTGGTGATGGTGAATGGTCCCTCGTACTTTCCGACCAGTCTGCGGTGCCGTCCATGAAAGATGCTTGTGCGATCTAGGTAAAGTTTCACCAACACCTGGTCCCCAACACAGAACCCAGCATGCCAATGATACTTGTCCGCCCACTTCTTCATCCTCTTAGTCGCTTTGTGCAAAAATGCCTTCTTCAACTCGGTCTGCTCTTGTCAATCTCGAACAAACTGATAGGCAAATGATGACCTTCCCTTTTCCTATGCGGCTAGAGTGTGCGGGTCAGTGCCTGCTGTCCCGTAGTTATCTTGAACGGGCTTTGGCCTGAAGACTCGCTCTTCTGAAGATTGTAACAGAATTGAGCCACGTTCAGGAGCTTTACCCAATCCTTCTGATTGACACTAACAAAGTACCTAAGATACTACTCCAATAGTTCATTGATGCGCTCCGTCTGCCCATCGGTCTATGGGTGAAAACTAGTAAAAAATACCAGATAAGAGCTGAGTAGCCTAAACACTTCATGCCAAAATTTGCCCATGAAGTGAGCATCACGATCACTCACAATGCTTATTGGTACATTCCAATGCTTAACAACATGCTTGACGAATAGCTCCGCAGTCTTCTCTGTAAGGCACTATTTGGAAACTGGAATGAAGGTGACGTATTTAGAGAAATGATCCACCACCACCAGGATGGAGTTGAAGCTATCTACCTTTGGTAAGCTAACAGTGAAGTCCATGAAAATTCTTTTCCAATGACGTTCCAGAATAGGAAATAAAACGTCATACATAAAATGAATCAAGGTCCACAATCATTCAAATATTAATTACTTTTGTTTATTGACATAATAATCAAATAATAAATCAGAGTCTAGAAATCTTGTAAATGCAAAGGAAAGGTAGGCCCAGTCTCCGTCACAACCTCACACCTTCGTATGTAAGCTACTCCTCATTACCTAAAAAATATTAAACCATATAGAGTCAGATAATACATGTCTTAGTAGAGTGAGATATGCTAAACTTGTAAGACAGAAATACAAAGCATGAATTTCAGTAGAAATTTCATAGTTTAGCATTTAGAATTAACTGAAACAATTACACAACTAGTCATGCTTATTCAATCAACCAAACTAAATAAGAGAGCATCAATTCATACATTTCAAGAAGTTAAAATATGAGCAATTAAGACTTACCATATACTAAAGTCCTTCAATGCATGTATAAATTCTTATCTTTAATTAAATTTTCTTTCTTAAACGATGTATGTGATGCCTGACTACTGCATATACATCTTATGTTATCACTTCTTAGCCCTTCTGACATGATACAAGTTTAGATTCCTAAATCAAGACCATGGCTCAGACAATATTTTACATACAAAAGTGTGACTTTAGCCTGATCAGGCCCATTCACCAGGACAGGATGAGGGACGTTAATACGAGAGAGATTTCCAACACCTTTCAACCTGATGCACTAGTTTTCTTCATGAGTACCTTTCCCTCTACTCTGCAGTCTAATACAAAGGTTTTCCCTATAAAATCGTGGGAGGATAGGAGTAACCTTTCGTGCTCAAAATATACTTGCCCCATGAAGTTTTGTACCACCTGCCACTCTCTGCAAGTATCTTGAGTTTTAATGTCACATGATTACTTGATTATATACATATTTTTTATGCAACATCAAAACTTGAGCAACTTTATGGGCAATGGATGCATTCTTATAAAGCATTGAAATATTCACTTAATCATATTTGTAACATAAACTTGAGCATATGCATAAATGAAAATCTTATTCATTTTCATGCTTCAGTTAGCACATATGCATGTACATGGCCAATACAATAAAGAACATGAATTTGAGCATCTACATCATTGAAACATCTATATCATCATCATCATAACATGAACATACATGCCACTGAAATTCTACTAGAGGGGGGGGTGAATAGTGAAATACGATGCAAGTTGATATAATAAAAAATAAAGCAATAAGGCACAACACAATAAACACGGGATTTATACTGGTTCGGTCAAAACCCTGACCTACATCCAGTCCCCAAGCAAACCACTTGAGCTTTCCACTATAACATCCGAGTCACCGGATAAATAGTACAACACCCTCTTTATCAGAGGTCTTCTTCTCTCAACAGAGAAGGGCAACACCCTCTTTCACAGAGGTCTACTTCTTTCAATAAATAAGGATTACAGTGAATAACAGAAAGTTACAATACTTCCTATAGAACCTTCAGAATGATATGAATGCACGAATGAAGGATTCTCAGAATGTTCAGTTTGTCACTCAGAAGATACTCTTTGTCAAAGAGTTATTTTTGACTTTTTCTCTTTCTTTTTCTAGGCTCTCTTTCAAATATCGAATAGGTATTTTTCTCGTTGTAAGCTCACTTGTTTATTCCATTCCCTTCTGTCTGAATAGTTCATTTGAGTGTGTTTTTATAGCTTAAAAAAATAGTCGTTGGCTTTTTGAAATCGTAGCCTTTTTGAGATGTGAAATGTCATGTCATTTCAAAAAACATCTTTAGAGAGATTCGAGAAAGTCTTCTATCCATAAAAGTAAAATATAGGGTACACTAGTCGTTGTAATATTTTAGGTAATATATATTTTATGTAAAAAGTCTATTTCTTACAATAGTACATTGAACGTTGGATTGTAGGTTGTCATGTGGTTTTGTCTTTATCCTAATTAATGATTTGTGGTACATAGGTACTTCTTTACTTTAAATGAGTGTAAGTACAATGAGTGCTTTGAGATATTTATTTGTACATAGTCATGTCAAGTGTTTTCTTTATGTTGTGTTTTTCAAAGTCTACAGAGAGAATGAAGACTACAAGTTAGTTGACATTTTTGAGAAGGATATTTAACAAGGATTCTTTACAGAAGGTATTTAATGCTATACAAAGAGAATGATGACTTTAAGTAAGTCGTCATTCTATGAGTTTGTAAAAAGGTAACTAGAGTCTTTTCAAAACATATTATATTTGGTTTCTTTGTGTAGCCGATTTAATGTTTTGTCTTTTTCCTCTATTTGAAATCATTTCTTTAAAGAGGGTAACTAGAGTCTTTTCAAAACATATTATATTTGTTTTCTTTGTGTAGTTGATTTCATGTTTTGTCTTTTTTCTATATTTGAAATCATTTCTTTAAAGAAGGTAACTAGAGTCTTTTCAAAACATATTATATTTGTTTTCTTTGTGTAGCCGATTTCATGTTTTGTCTTTTTCCTATATTTGAAATCATTTCTTTTCATGTTGTCTTGTATATGATATAAGGTACAATTATTACATTTTGAAATCATGTCAAAATACCTTTTTCATAAAGGGTTGTAAGAAGGTACAACTATTTGTTTTCAAAAAGGAGCTTTTTGAAACTATCGTATACTTTTATGAAATAGCTTTTATGAGTGAGTATGTAATATGCAATATGCATCCTTCTGAAGGTTCTGTTACAAATGACTCTAAAGAAGAAAAAAATCTTCAACTTGAGGAAGCCGATCTCTTTTAGATGGTCTTTAGGAGTGCATGGCTCAACAAGCTTTTTCTTCATGGAGTATGATTGCATCATAGTTGTACTTGAACAAGAGGTCTCCATCCTTTTTTAGTGAGATATCCTTGCATCAAATACTCGTTAGATATATGGCAAAACATATCCAGTCATTATATAACATTTTTCAAGAAAACATATTATCATATCATATGACATTTAAATAAGACAGTGTATCATATTATGTGACATCAAAACAGAGTTTCTCAACATTCTCCCCCTTTTTGATGATGACAAATTATGCTCCCCTTGTCAAAAAGACATTATGCATAGAAATAATAATATCATAAAACTATTGAAAAAATGTTAAAGAGAGTATTTTTCTCCAATAATGGAGACATGATATTTCTCTCCCTTTGTCATGGAAAAAAAGAAGGGGATCAGAGTAAGCAGAGTTATTACATACCAAAAAAAATGTAAAGTTATTACAGACCAGAATTAATTAAAAGTTATTACAGAACGAAAAAAAATACAGCTAGTACAGTCTAAAAGATAAGTTGTTGGATGTTGGAGCATCTTCATCAGAGCCGGGCAGGTGCAGGGACCTGAGATTGAAGGAAGTGGCATCGAGGATCTGAGAGGGATGGAGGATAACTTCGTTTTGAAGGGGTACTTTGAAGTATTTTAAAATGGGAGTTATAAAACACCCGAAAAGAAGAGGCTGGAATTTTTGATAACGAATAAAAAGGTCAAAAAGAATGTTGGACCAGTTTATCGGAGTAGAAGAAAACATTGCGTAGAGAAGGAGAGAGATTTTTCTTGGTACTAATCCCTTGCGTGGAGGCTTGGGATAGATATTGTGGAGAAGAATCTGGGCAAGAAGTTGAGCATGAGGTTGGAGATTCCTCATGTGCGAGGGAAGTTGTGAGCAGTTGGTGCAGAGAAGAATTTTTCGAAGTACCGACCGTTCGAGTGGTACTATGTTGTCTAGGTTTATGCCGGTGGAAGGAAGATTAAGAATTTTGCCTAATGAGGAAGCATGAAAAGACATCAGGCGTCCGCGTACTTTGGTGGTGATGGTAGTTTGTTCATGATCAGAAGAGAAATTTGTGTAGAAGAGTCGGACGAGTTCGGGATAGTAAGCAGCTTGGGATGAAGATCCTATTAAGTGTTTGAGTTCGGGGAGAGATCTGTCTAGGTCAAATAATACGAAGTCGTTGTAGTTAACCAATTTACCTTCATGAATTGGTCGAGAACAAAGGGAGTTGTAGAAGTGAAATAGATCGGGATCCCTTAGGTCGGCGGCAGTGAGTGCAGTGTTTGAGGAGGAAGCCATGGCAAGGGCTTAGAAAAAATGAGCAAGAGAGAAAGGCTTGGAAAGGAGTAAGAGTTTGTAAGAGAATAGAGAAAATCGTGGGAAGGAGATATGAATCAATCTAATAAATAGAAGTAAAATGATGGTGATAAGAAAAGAATGACATTGGAAGTGAAGGATTTTTAGATTTTAGTGGAAAGAGGAAATGCGTGAGTTGTAAGTTTAGAAGCTTGTGAATGACAAATCAAATCAATTTCGGAAGATAGTGTATTATATTAGTGAAGATATTAAGAAGGACATAGTTTCGAAATAATTTTTTCTATATATGTAACAAATTTTCTATGAGCAATCTTGTTGAATAGTGAGAAGAGTCATGAATAGAGTATGGAGTGTCATATTAAACGTAAGAGAAAGAATGATTCAAGAGTTTTTAAAGATTTTCGTGAAGATCATGAAGAATAGAGAGTGAATAATGGCCTAATAAGAACAAACAACTTTTTTAAAGATTTACTTTATGTGAAAGCATTCCAAAATCGTGAAGAGAGAGTTTGGGATAGGACAAACATGAGAGTATGAGGAAATGCAATAATTTCTTATTTAAGAAGTGTATATTTTGATATATGTGAAAGGAAATAGGTCATAGGGTGATCATGTGATGTGTACTTTGAAAGATATGACATTTTTGAAAGAAAAGAATGACTTAAAAAATGTGTCATGATTAATGTGTCCTCACATTTGTAATTTTTATGAGTATACGTAAATATGAGAAGGACACACTTTGACTATGAATAGTGGTAAGAGAGATGATGAGACAAAAAGAGAAAGAGTCAAAAATATATTTTAAAAAAATAAGAATTGATAAATGATAGATTAAAGAATGAGAATAGACATGGAGGAGTCGGATTCAAAAATAAAAAAAAATGTAATCGAGAGATGAAATGAGGAGACAAAAGATATTCATGAGTGAAGAGTAATAAGAAATATTTTTATGGATATGCGTGGAAGGAGTGAGAGTAGTCATAGAGAAAAGTGAGATGACATATATGGATTTTCGAGTAGGATAGGAATAATAAAAAAAGAGAGAAAAAAAAATTCATGATTAATATGAGATAAAAGACATAAAATAAAGTTATGATTGACATGAATTAATGTTTATTTGATAAACATATTTTTAAAGAAACTCGATTGGAGGAAGTTCATAGTTTTTAGAGAATAAAGTTAACTAGTAAAGGAGTCAAAATCACGGATTGAAAAGAGTGGAGGCTCAATTCGTATGAGAGAGAGTACTAAAGGTACTAATGTGAATAATAAAAAAGAAGGACAAGTTTTTCGAATAATTTTTCATAAAAGGTGTGAAGGATGAAAGGACGATAATAGATTATACTTAGGATATGATATAACAGATGATGTAGTAAGATTTTACGTGAAATATGACAGCTTGATTTTGAAAAAGGTGGTGAAGAAAATAAGAGAGATAAACACTCGATTTATTTACCATAAAGTTTAGTGAAGTGTCTTAATAGGAAGAAAAGGAAGACATGATAGAGATAGAGTGTACGTAATATATGATATAACAAATGATATAGTAAATTTTTTACGTAAAAACATAGCAACTAGATCTTTAGAAGAAGGTAAAAAGAACCAAAAAATAATTATTCGATTTTGACTAAAATTTGAAAAGCAAGATTTCTCATAAACTAATATGTTATCATGTTGAAAGTGAATCAACTTATCGTAAGATAAGTTTTCACAAAAGGACAAAAAAAATAATAAAGGAGTTATGAGATGAGTGATGTGAACAATGTCATGATAGCTTTTAATATAATTAGTTCTTATGGATATGAGTGAAAGGAGATAGGACAAGGAGTCATTATGGATGTGTACTTGAAAGATGACAAGTTGAAAGCCATAAAGAATGTGTCTTATAAGAGTTTAGAGTATACGTGAATATGAAAACCTAGTTTGACTAACAAAAATAAGATTTTAACAAAACTTATAAGAAGTATTATAATAAGTGTGATTAATTTATAAGTCACTTAGTTTGCATATTCCTAGTTCTCTTCTAATTCGTGTAAAGTCTTCATGTTTCAATGGTTTAGTGAAAATGTCTGCTAACTGTTGATTAGTGGGTATGAATTCGAGTTTAATTATGTTGTTTAAGACTTGTTCTCTTAAGAAGTGGTGTCTTATTTGAATGTGCTTAGTTCGTGAGTGTAAAATAGGATTCTTAGATAAGTTTATAGCACTAGTATTATCACAGAAAATAGTTGTATTTTCAAAATTTAAACCAAAATCTTTTAAGGTTTGTTTCATCCAGATAACTTGTGTACAGGCTAGGCTAGCAACAATGTATTCGACTTCAGTAGTTGATAAGGATACACAGTTTTGTTTCTTACTGAACCATGATACAAGTGAGTGCCCTAGCATATGACATGTTCCACTTGTGCTTTTTCTGTCAGATTTACTTCCAGCAAAGGCAGCATCGTTGTATGAGATTAAATCAAATGTAGAGGATTTTGAATAGAATAATCCAAAATCAACTGTCTTTTAAACATCTCATTATTCTTTTTACAACCTTAAGATGTGATTCTTTTGGATTTGACTGGAATCTAGCACACAAGAAAACACTGAACATAATATCTGGACGGCTAGCAGTTAAATAGAGAAGTTATCATACCTCGGTATACCTTTGTATCAACAGACTTACCATCATCTTTGTCCAAAACAGTAGTAGTGCTCATAGGAGTAGATTTTGAAGCAGTTGAGTTCATGTTGAACCTCTTCAGAAGTTCACGAGCATACTTAGACTGATTGATGAAAACTCCGTCCTTGGTTTGCTTAATATGCAGTCCAAGAAAGTAGGTGAGTTCTCCCATCATACTCATTTCAAATTCTTTCTGCATGGACTTAGAAAATTCTTCACAAAGAGTGCTGTTAGAAGATCCAAAGATGATATCGTCCACATATATTTGAATAATTAGGGTATGATTATTCACTATTTTCACAAATAAAGTAGAGTCTGCTTTGCCTACAGAAAAACCAGTTTTTAATAAAAAGGTTTTAAGTCTATCATACCAAGCACGAGGTGCTTGTTTTAATCCATACAAAGCACGTTTGAGTTTGAAAACATGATCTGGATATTGTTCATTTTCAAATCCTGGAGGTTGTTTTACATAAACTTCTTCATTTATAAAACCATTTAAAAAGGCATTTTTAACATCCATTTGATATAATTTGAAATCCATATAGCTTGCATATGCTAAAAACATTCTAATAGATTCAAGTCTAGCAACAGGAGCAAATGTTTCATCAAAATCAATACCTTCCTCCTGGTTGTATCCTTGAGCTACTAGTCTTGCTTTGTTTCTTATAACATTACCTATTTCATCTAGCTTGTTTCTGAAGATCCTTCTTGTCCCAATGATCGGATGATCCTTTGGTCTTGGTACAAGATCCCAAACTTCATTCCTTTGGAATTGATTCAGTTCTTCAGTCATGGCTAGTATCCAGAACTCATCGATGATGGCTTCATCAATCTTCTTTGGTTCAAGTTGAGAAATGAATGCCATATTTGCAATCCGTTCTAGCTGAGCTCTAGTCTGAACCCCCTTTGTCAGTTCTCCCAAAATCTGCTTTTGAGGATGATCTTTGATATCGACAAATGTTCTTTGATGATCATCTTCATTAGACTTAGCTGTGTTATCTAAAAATAAATTTGTACTTTCAACATCATCATCGTTAGTTTGCTTATGAACAGATTGATCAATAGATTCACAGAAACTAACATGCATAGATTCTTCAATAGACTTAGAACTCTTATTGAAAACTGTGTATGCTTTACTATGACTTGAATATCCTAAAAATATGCCTTCAATAGATTTAGCATCAAATTTATCTAGGCTATCTTTTGTGTTTAGGATAAAGAATTTACATCCAAAGACTTTGAAATAGTCTATTCTTGGAGTTCTATCATAGAATAGTTCATAGGGAGTTTTATTTAATAAGGGTCTAATGAGAACTCTATTTGTTATGTAGCATGCAGTATTAACAGCTTCTGCCCAAAAAAATTTAGCAAGATTATTGTGTTGGAGCATAGTTCTAGCAGATTCCTGAAGGGTTCTATTCTTTCTTTCTACTACACCATTTTGAGGTGCAGCTCTAGGAAAGGCAAAGTTATGAGAAATACCATGCAAGTTACAAAAATTTTCAAAAAGTTCATTTTCAAATTCTCCTCCATGGTCACTACGGATTTTAACAATAGAACAAGATTTTTTATTTTGTAATTTTTTACATAAAATTTCAAATTGACAAAACGTATCACTTTTGTTTTTCAAAAATATTACCCAAGTAAATCTTGAGTAGTCATCTACAATGACAAAAACGTATTTATTGTGATTATGACTAGCTACTCTAGAAGGACCAAAGAGATCCAGGTGGAGAAGCTCTAGAGGTCTTTTGCTTGAAATGATATTTTTTGATTTAAAAGATGATTTGGACAGTTTTCCTAATTGACATGCATCACAAAAATAATCCTTTTTAAAAGATATTTTGGGTAACCCACGTACTAATTTATCGTTAGCTAATTTAGACATGTACTTAGAATTGACATGACCCATTCTCATGTGCCATAGATGTTGAGAGTCATTATTAGCTATGAGGCAATGTTCTGTGATGTTTTCTAGGTATAGTTCATATATATTATTTTTTCTTATACCTTTTAAGATAATATTTTCGTTGGTGTCTGCTATAAGACAAGCATTATGATTAAAGCTAACATTATAACCTGTATCACACATTTGACTAATACTTAGAAGGTTATGTTTTAAGCCTTTAACCAGGAGAACGTCTTTGATAAGAGGTTTATCTATATTTCCAATATTACCAATACCTATTATCAAACCTTTGTTGTTATCTCCAAAGGTGACGGTTCCTCCTTCTTTTTTATGAAGAACAACAAAGAAATCTGAATGTCCAGTCATGTGTTTTGAACATCCACTGTCTAGAATCCATCTGTTCTTCTTGTTTGGAGCCTGCAAATCATTAAGTAAAATTTCTTTTTGGTACCCAATCGGGTCCCTTTTTGTTAGACTTTGGAACCCATATCCATTTGGATTTGGGTTTGTCTACAGCCTTAGAGGAGTTCAAAAAGTTAAAATTATAATACTCCTTATTTTGTTCAGAAGAACTTTTCACAAAAGTGATCTTTTGATTCATACAAGAAGGCTTGTTGAAATGAGAGTAGCCAATACCATTCTTGTAGAAAGAGACTTTTTTAGAGGATAGGAGTTTATCCAAGTTCTCTTTTCCTTTAGTAAACTTGAAAACCGTTTTCATAAGTTCTCAGTTTTACTTTTTAATTCTGAAATTTCTACTTGCAGATTTTTAGTCTTGAAGCTAGTAGACGAGATTTCAGAAGTAATAAGAAGATTTTTCTTTTGTAACTCATAATTTTTAATACTGAGTTTTTCATTTTTCAAAAGGAGCTCTAGATTCTCAAATTTTAACTGTTTATTTTTTAGAATCGTTTTCCTTGATTCTTCAAAAAGTTCCTGAAAAGCATTTTGAAGATCTTCAAAAGAGAAATCAAGAGATTCACTTACAGAGCTTTCTGCCATGAAGCACATGTTGGCGGTTTCTGCTTCATCATCATTTGACTCTTCACTGGTGGATGGTTCTGAATCATCCCATTGAGCATGCAGAGCCTTTTTCTTGAAGAACCTTTTCTTTGGTTCTTCAGTCTTGGATTTTCTTTTGAGAAGAGGGCAGTCACGTCTCAGGTGACCTGGCTTATTACACTGGTAGCACATAGAATCTTCTTTTGGGTCTTTTCTTTCTTTGTGCTTATTTGGAAGCCGGTTCCTTCTCATAAAGCGCTGAAATTTTCTGATGAGTAGCGCAATCTCAGTTTCTTTTTCTGAGTCTTCATCCTCAGAAAGGGCTAGGAAGGCTAGAGTTTTCTTTAAAAGTTGTTCTTCTTCCCTTCTTTCCTTCATGTGGACTTCATATGCCATAAGATTTCCTATTAGATCGTCTAGGGAAAGTTTGGATAAATCTTGAGCTTCTTCAATAGCAGTAGTCTTTTTCTCCCAATCAGTTGTGAGAGATCTCAAGATTTTCTTCACCTTTTCTGTTTGAGAGTGGGTTACACCCAGAGATTTCAGATCGTTGGTGATGTTGGTGAATCTGGTGAACATCTCTATGATGGGTTCATCTTTGTTCATTTTGAACAACTCATATTTTCTAACAAGAGATGAGATTTAGGCTTCTTTCACTTTGTTTGTTCCTTCATGAATAGCCTCCAAAGAATGCCAAATATCATATGCAGATTCACATATAGATATTCTATTGAATTCATTCTGATCGATGGCACAATATAAGGCATTCATAGCCTTTGCATTTAGGTTTGTCATTTTCTTTTCTTCATCAAACCATAAGTTATAGTCTGTGGAAGAAGATGTGTATGGATGCTCAACAATTTTCCATACAGCAAAATCTATGGATTTGAGAAATATAGCCATTATGCACTTCCAGTATCCATAGTTGGAGCCGTTGAACAAAGGAGGACGAGATGCGTGTTGACCTTCAATATCACGAGCATAAGAGGTAGATGCCATATGTGCTGGAAGACTTGTTATGTCGAAACCAGCAAACCTGCTCTGATACCAAATGAAATTCCACTAGAGGGGGGTGAATAGTGAAATACGATGCAAGTTGATATAATAAAAAATAAAGCAATAAGGCACAACACAATAAACACAGGATTTATACTGGTTCGGTCAAAACCCTGACCTACATCCAGTCCCCAAGCAAACCACTTGAGCTTTCCACTATAACATCCGAGTCACCGGATAAATAGTACAACACCATCTTTCTCAGAGGTCTTCTTCTCTCAACAGAGAAGGGGCACACCCTCTTCCACAGAGGTCTTCTTCTCTCAACAGAGAAGGACAACACCCTCTTTCACAGAGGTCTTCTTCTCTTAACAGAGAAGGGCAACACCCTCTTTCACAGAGGTCTACTTCTTTCAACAAAGAAGGATTACAGTGAATAACAGAAAGTTACAATACTTCCTATAGAACCATCAGGATGATATGAATGCACGAATGAAGGATTCTCAGAATGTTCTGTTTGTCACTCAGAAGATACTCTTTGTCAAAGAGTTATTTTTTACTTTTTCTCTTTCTTTTTTTCTTTCTTTTTCTAGGCTCTCTTTCAAATATCGAATAGGTATTTTTCTCATTGTAAGCTCACTTGTCTATTCCATTCCCTTCTGTCTGAATAGTTCATTTGAGTGTGTTTTTATAGCTTAAAAAAATAGTCGTTGGCTTTTTGAAATCGTAGCCTTTTTGAGATGTGAAATGTCATGTCATTTCAAAAAACATCTTTAGAGAGATTCGAGAAAGTCTTCTATCCATAAAAGTAAAATATAGGGTACACTAGTCATTGTAATATTTTAGGTAATATATATTTTATGTAAAAAGTCTATTTCTTACAATAGTACATTGAACGTTGGATTGTAGGTTGTCATGTGGTTTTGTCTTTATCCTAATTAATGATTTGTGGTACATAGGTACTTCTTTACTTTAAATGAGTGTAAGTACAATGAGTGCTTTGAGATATTTATTTGTACATAGTCATGTCAAGTGTTTTCTTTATGTTGTGTTTTTCAAAGTCTACAGAGAGAATGAAGACTACAAGTTAGTTGACATTTTTTAGAAGGATATTTAACAAGGATTCTTTACAAAAGGTATTTAATGCTATACAAAGAGAATGATGACTTTAAGTAAGTCGTCATTCTATGAGTTTGTAAAAAGGTAACTAGAGTCTTTTCAAAACATATTATATTTGGTTTCTTTGTGTAGCCGATTTAATGTTTTGTCTTTTTCCTCTATTTGAAATCATTTCTTTAAAGAGGGTAACTAGAGTCTTTTCAAAACATATTATATTTGTTTTCTTTGTGTAGTTGATTTCATGTTTTGTCTTTTTTCTATATTTGAAATCATTTCTTTAAAGAAGGTAACTAGAGTCTTTTCAAAACATATTATATTTGTTTTCTTTGTGTAGCCGATTTCATGTTTTGTCTTTTTCCTATATTTGAAATCATTTCTTTTCATGTTGTCTTGTATATGATATAAGGTACAATTATTACATTTTGAAATCATGTCAAAATACATTTTTCATAAAGGGTTGTAAGAAGGTACAATTATTTGTTTTCAAAAAGGAGCTTTTTGAAACTATCGTATACTTTCATGAAATAGCTTTTATGAGTGAGTATGTAATATGCAATATGCATCCCTCTGAAGGTTCTGTTACAAATGACTCTAAAGAAGAAAAAAATCTTCAACTTGAGGAAGCCGATCTCTTTTAGATGGTCTTTAGGAGTGCATGGCTCAACAAGCTTTTTCTTCATGAAGTATGATTGCATCATAGTTGTACTTGAACAAGAGGTCTCCATCCTTTTTGAGTGAGATATCCTTGCATCAAATACTCGTTAGATATATGGCAAAACATATCCAGTCATTATATAACATTTTTCAAGAAGACATATTATCATATCATATGACATTTAAATAAGACAGTGTATCATATTATGTGACATCAAAACAGAGTTTCTCAACAACCACCACCACAATATTTGAAATATAAACATAAATTTGCATTTATTGGGCCCTTTGATCATTCATCTTAATGTGTATGCTTTCTTAGGCCCCGTGACTAACCATCTCATTAGCAATTCATGTCTTAGGCTGGATATATAAACTTTTGTATACAATTAGACTAGCATACTCATACACATGTTGCATGCTATTCAATATGAAGAAACTTGTATAATCATATATGAAAACTATGCAAAAGTCGACCCTGGGTCCAAAGATCGGTCTTGATTAGCAAAATCTTTAACTCTTTCCGACTGTTATAGAGTTTACAGAAAAATTTACATTCGATAAACATAACTGATATTTTCACATTATGTAGAAAATTTTCTCAGCTTTCCGTAACCATAAATCATTCGTAAAAATTCCTCTATATGAGGGAGTTATGAACGTTTTACTATAGACATATCATATTTTGTTCCGATTGTTACAGGGTTGTGCTCAATCCATGAACAAAGCCCAAAATTTCATAGTAGATGAAAAAAAAATTTAGCTTTCCAACGAAATAAACCGTTAATCAAAACACTTCTGAACGAAGGAGTTACAAATGTTTTACTGGTCGAAGGTCTCACCGAAAAACTGTAATTTCGGGTCTATGCATCTGGGTCAGGCCAAACCGAGCCACCCGAATCCATACACCCATGATTTTTCTTGAATAATTTTAAAATAAAAACCATAATAAAATACACAGGTAGATCTGACATATTCTATCTGAGATAAATTGCATTTTTCCTCAGCCTTTTGGCAAAAAAAATATGCCTATCTCGCATATGCTTTATTTTCTCAAGAATAATTTTGGCAAAATACATAATAAATTAACTAAAACATGTAGTATACATGAAATAAAAATTCAATAAAACCTACAAAAATCACAGGATATCTACCTAATCATAATCTATCAAAAACCATCAAATATTGCATGAATCTAGCCACGAAATCCATATTTTTTTTAAATTTATCAATTTCTTTTCTAAAAAACTCGATATTACCAAAATCGCAATATCTCAAGATTTCAATCATAGAAATTAATAAAAATTTTATAGAATGTCTACAACAACATATCCTACCAATACAAATCGATACTTGCAAGAAAATCATAGCATAATTTAAGTATTTACAAATTTTAGAGATTTCTTTTCTGAGAAACCAGTTTTTTATGAAAAACCCGATTTCAAAGAGGGTTTTCTTTTGGAAAAAACATTCTTTTTTCATGGATCTTTAGATTTGAGTCAAACCCATGGTTAGGAGAGTCTAATAATGGTCTAAACTTATGAAAAG
This sequence comes from Nuphar pumila, assembly GCF_984573655.1. Taxonomy (NCBI): domain Eukaryota; kingdom Viridiplantae; phylum Streptophyta; class Magnoliopsida; order Nymphaeales; family Nymphaeaceae; genus Nuphar; species Nuphar pumila. The sequence continues at coordinate 53,491,165 of NC_143250.1, read as the reverse complement.
TCATTAAAATCCATGCCAAGAATTTCGTTCTTGCAAGAAAAACATAAATCACCTACCTCTTGTCGCAAAAATATTGTTCGTAGGATTCAACAAATTTTTTTACACGATCTGACTGATCCGCACCTTCTACCAGCTTGAGAAGGGCCTTAGACACCCTTTGAAATCACGTGAATGCCTTTCTTGAACCCAAGAAAGAAGAAGAAAAGCCCTAAGGGGTGTGAAAAAGAAAAGAGAAAAAAAGAGAACTAACCTTGTTAATCCTCCTCATGAGAGCCTCTATTTATCGATGAACTTAGACAAGACTCCCATCTCTAATATAAGAAGTTAATATTTATTAAAAATTTTATTAATAAAATAAAAAATAAATTTTGAGACCTAATTAATTAAATTTTGAAATTATTTAAGCTATAAAGAAAAGTAAGGATTTTTATCATGTCTTGGGCTCTAGTGACAAGGTAACCTTTCAGGAGGTCTATAGACCCAAAAACTCATTAGAATTTGACGTTTAAATAGTCGATTTGATAGCCCTCAAAACATAGATCATTGTGGTGGTCTTAAATTTAATCGTACACATACAGATTGGCAAAAAAATTTAGTCGATATTAAAAAATATTAATTTTTGACCTATAAATAGGCATGAACTTCGGTCACTGATAAAATGCTTAAATCAATACCAATTTGGGCATGTAAATAGTTGATTTTGATGACCTCAAAATGAGAAATGTTAAGAACAACTCTGATTTAATAGATTAGCCATTGATTGACCAAAAAAATCTATTGAAGCAATAATAATGTTGTTCAGAGCGTCCAACACTATGGATCAAATCCAATAAGATTAGATCCAAATCCAAAATTCATAATCCAAAAATATACAAACAATTTACTTTCTTTTTTACTCTAAATATTTTAGCTTTTTCAATTATTCTTAAAATATTCTTCATAACTTAAGACAAAAATTTATAATTAATTGAAATCAAGAAAATTAAGAAAATCACGAAAGTCAAGAATATCAAGAAAATCAAGAATTCATGATTATAGTCATGAATCCACCAATAATTCATCATTTATTCATTTTAATTATCAAGGAAAAATCTCAGGTTTTACAGTTGCACCGTCGTGTCATGCTGCATTCTTTCTCGGATGCGGTCCAACAATGCGCCCTCTAAGCGAACTTCAGAAGCCTCTGCCTGCACAATTGCCAGTGTTGCCTTGCGACTCAGGGCGTCAATAACAATGTTGGTCTTTTCCACCTTATACTCCAAAGCAAAGTCGAACTCAGCTAGAAACATTTGCCATCGAGCTTGCTTGGATGTCAGCTTCTTCTGTGTCTGGAAATAGCTCGTGGCAATTGGCAACGTTGTCCATCTTGACGATGAACTTAGTACCCAGAACATAGTATCACTAGGTCTTGAGGCAGTGCACGATGATCATCATCTCACGCTCATGCACAATGTAGCGCCTATCTGCATCCTTTAGCTTATGACTCTCATAAGTAATCGAATGACCCTCTTGCATAATAACTCCATTGATGGCGAAGTCTGAAGCATCTGTGTGGACTTCAAAGGGTCTTGAGTGTAGGAGTGGCAGTGGACCGGGGGACAATAGGGCTCCACCCTGCCTTACCCCGTTTGAACCGGGGATGAAGGGCATGAAACGAAGATGGAGGCAAGGATGAAGGTTAAAATCTATCCCCATGCGGGGATGGACTTATGCTTTTCTCTACCCCGACCCATCCCCGTCTCAATCCCCGCCTAGCCCCGCCCCGTCCCCAATCCTTTAAGGAATGACTATAGACTAAGGGGAAATGGAGCTCCGCCTCGCCCCCGCTTGTACCGTGGATGGAGGACATGAAACGGGGATGGAGGCGGGGGTGGAGGTTAAAATCCATCTCTGTGCGGGGATGGAGGCGGGAGTGGATGTTCGAATTTTGAAATGGGGTGGGTTGGAGACCATGTCCCCCGCCCTAGTCCACTGCCATCCCTACTTGAGTGGTCCAGCAACCGCAACGCTAGTTCCCTCACTAGGGCCTTCTTTAAGCCATCGAAGGCATCTTGGTAGGCTCATGTCCAGAGCCATACTCGATTCTTCTTCAGCAAATCTGTGAGGGGTGCAACAATAATGAAGTAAGTCTTTGATGAATCACCGATAATAGTTGGCCAAGCTAAGGAAAGACCACAACTCTGAATCCTTAGTTGACAGATTTCATTCCTGGATTGCTCTTATCTTCTGCCCATCCATGCGCAGCAAACCACTCTCCACGACGTGACCAAGGAAACTAATCTCCTCTTGGCCGAAGAGACACTTCTTTCTCTTGACATAGAGATCATTCTCCTTCAACACCTGAAACACTGTTTATAAGTGCCCGACATGTTCCTTCATATTGCTGCTGTAAATCACGATGTTACCGAGATAGACTACCATGAACTTGTCTAAGTAAAGGTAGAAGATCTTTTTCATCAACGTCGTGAATGTGACCGATGCATTAGTCAACCCGAATGGCATCACTAGGAATTCATAAGCACCATAGTGAGTGACACAAGTCATCTTAGGCTTATCACCATCAACAATCCTCACTTGCCAGTAACATGATTGTAGATTTAGCTTTGAAAAGACACAGACACTGCCTAGCAGGTCGAACAAGTCCACTATCAGTGACAATAGATACTTGTTCTTCACAATGATCTTGTTCAATGCAGAGTAATCCACACATAGCCATTTGGAACCATCATGCGTCATCTGAAAGAGCACAGGGGCTCCAAAGGGTGCTTTAGAAGGACAAATAATGCTTGCCTCTAACATCTCGTCCAGCTGCCTGCGCAACTCCTTCAATTCAACCGACTCTATGCGATAAAGGACCATGGAAGGGGGCTTTGCTCCAAGGGTCAACTCTATCTTGTGGTCGACTTCACGTCCTTGCAGCAGATGCTTCGACAATTTCGGGGGCATCACTCCTCAAAACTCAACCAATAGTAGAGCAAGGGTCGGCGACACTGCTGCTTTCACCTTCCCTTCTTTGGTGCACACAGTAAGTAGGAATGTTTGCTCTCCCCGCTTGACATCTCTCTTTAATTGCATAGCTGATAACATTGAAGACTTGCCTCCAAGAGTAAGGCATTGCACCGTGTGTGAAGAGTTGAGCCTCATGATTGTTAACGAGTTAACCTTCAACAACATCATCACATTCTGGCTGCGAAGAAACTCCATGCTCAAAATCATTCAAAAGTCATCCAGGGACACCATTAAGAAGTTGGATTTGCCGACCCAACTTCCAATTTGGATAGCCACATCTCTTGCTTCACCAAGGATTGACTTGACATCAGAGTTCACCATCTTGATGGTCCTCTGCTTTGGCCTAGGCTTCAAGCTCAACCGCTCCACCTCTTCCCACAAGATGAAGTTATTTGTGGCCTCAAAGTCTACCATTGTCATAGTAGACTTCTCATTCTCAATGACTTCTAGATATATGAGTTCTTTGCTAACCGGCATGCTCTCGGCTGCTCAATTTCTAACTGTGTTGATGGTTTGCATGGCTCTCATCTTGGGCTGCACAACCTCGGTGTCACTACTCTCTATCTGGACTGCATTGGCCTGCCCGTCGTCCCTCACAAAGCGCTTTGTATATTGCCTAGCGATATGTCTATCACCACAGAACCAACAAGTCACAATCGACCCTTTGTTGTTGTTAATGTTGTGCTTTTTATAATTTTGCCTCTTGTCAAAATAGTGTTGGGTCCAATGCCTTAGCTTTATTGTTGCGTTGATCCTTCTTGCCTCTGTGTTTTAGTTTCTTCTCAGCCTTAGTCGATGGAGTGAAGGACTTGCGCTATGTATCCACTAGTCACTCAGTCGTCACATACACATGTTCAAAAGTCTCAGGATTGCTCATTTCTACTTCGGACTGTGCCCAAGGCTGTAGTCCTACAATAAATCAATTGAGTCTATCTTCATCCAGCATATTGTGTACGTCTAGCATGAGTTTCTGGAACATCCTGATGTAGTCTATCAAGGCTCCAATGTGCTTTAATTCTGACACCATCCGATAAGCTTGTCGTTGTACATTCCACGACATAAAGTAGTTTCGTAGCTCAATTTTGAAGGCTTCAAAGATATTAATTACACAGTGCCCTTTTTTCATGTCGCTATGTTTCCGTCTCCACCAGACTATGACATCTTCGTTAAGTAGAGTTGTTGTTGCCTTCACCCTAAGGTCCTCGACCAATATATTCTGAATGTCCAAGTAGTCTTTCACCTAGAACAAAAAGTTCTTCATGGCCTTGATATCTCTGAAACCATTAAATTTGGCTGGCCTCGACACATCTATCTTTGATGGCTTATCATCATTTTTTCCATTTAGGGTCACTGTCCGCTGCAGAGTGCGGTTTTTCAACTGAAGCTCCCCTACTTCAGTCTGCAGGGTGGTCACTGTCGTAGTCAGCGAAGTAATCTATCCCATCAGTAAGTTTAATTGTTCTTGCAGGCTCGTCACCTTATCGTCCAGTCCTTCGAACGACTCAACTATGCGTGAAATCACTTCTCATGTGAAGACACATTAACCACCATTCTGTTGATAGTCTCAACCATCTACTCATGGCCTCGAGGTGAACCCATCTCCTCGGTCTCGGCAACTGCCTTTCCTTTGGTACTACACAAGTTGTATCAGTGCGCCACAATGTCTTGCTCATAAATCGCGGTCTATCAGTGCGTCTCTTGACACCGACTCCTGAGTCTCTTTCTTAGCTTGAGAATGAGCTCTGATATCAATTGTTATGGGCCTATTTTTTCAATAGGCCAGTGCAACACAATGATCCTTCCTTACCGCCGCAAGCCTTTCGGTCGCTCGCTTGTTGCTGCAGAAGCTTTGATAGTTGAGAGTGTAAGAAAGCGATAGAATAGAGAGGGAGAGAAATTGCAATCACTCGGAAGCAATCACAACGGGGGTAAACAAAATAAAGCTCAACACATTTGCATTCATTCACAATTTTGCCCGCCGACATATTACAATTCAAATCTACGAGCTAACCATTCAGGGTATTGATCAACCTGAACCAAAGTACAAGGGTGGCCTAGAAAAAGTTATAAATGACTCGACATTTGACATCAAGACTCAACCAAAGCAAAACAGACTCTAAACACAACTGTACAAAGTAGGTCATAGGGGAATAATTGCAATGACATGTTGTCTAGAGTGTGTCATGGGTGACACTAGTTGAACATGCTGTGAGGTGCTCACATAACTATGAAACATAGAATAATTTAATATTTTCAATATTTGTAATACTTTTTAATATATTATTAAATATATTGTTTTATATTAATATATAACAAACAATTTTTTACTGATTAAAACTTGTGTCCAATTTTCCAAAAAAATTTTAAAGTCAAGTTGCATGTTAGGTTGTACCCATATCTTTGTGACATAGAGTTGATCATTAGAAGTGTTTCCACCACATTGTTGTTTGAATGAAGTAACAATGCAATGTAAATCTTGTGATAAATTAAAGAGATTGTTTCTTGAAATGGTGAAAAAATCCATCTCATATATAAAGAATGTTGAAAATACTTAACAACTAACAGTGCCACAAAAATATTTGCAACGCAAAAGTGTTATTATAACATTTCAATTTCCAAACAATGATAATCTAAAAAATCTTGTCAGGACAACAGTACTTTTTCAAAACTTTTGTTGATATTTTTATGATTTCAATAGGTTTATCATTTTCTAAAATATCTGCCACACTTTTATCGTGAATGGGTGTCTAGTACTGTTTGGACACCTCAACCCTTGTTCCATGGGGAAGGGGGGCCTGAAATAGTGCTGGATGCACCCATGCTCCCATGCTGGATGAGTCCTGTATTTGCGTGAACAGGAAGGCCCCACACCTTACAGTGACTGGACAATGCAGTTCGCACAATCAAACATCTCCTTTTAGGAAACCAAAAAAAATGTAACTAGAATATACAGTTATAGCCTAAGGCCATTGGTGGGTACAAAGTGTTTTTGATTGGAGTGCAAATCACCTTCTTTGTAACGATATATTTTGTGATAATGCATGAAATATATATCATAATATCATAAAATTATGCATTCATATGAACTTTTATAGCTTAAACACCCTTGTTTATATTGTTTTAGGTGTGAAAGAGCTACAATTTGAATTTTATCAGAATCAGAGTTAAAACGAGGAAATTAAAGCATTTTCTCAGAAATCGGGTCTGTACCAATGTGAATCGGATATAGATCTAATCCAAAATTATGCAAATAGAATTGGGATCTGGTCCACACGTCCTCTTAAACCCAAATCTAAGATCCACACGTGAATACTTTTAGAAAAATCTTTTTTGAAAATGGCACAAGCACTTTTTAGTAATTTTAGAAGGTTTTGGGTACTATTTTGGAAATAGTTAAAATAAGAACATATTTTATAATTTTCATAAATTATTTTTATAAAAAAGGAAACATCCAACCATTGTTCATTGTCTTCCCCTAGGGTTTCATGCCACCCTCTCTTCTAAACCCTTTCTTCCCTTTTACTTTCTGATCTCTTTTTCTTCCCCCTTGTTCTTCTTAGTCTGCGATTTTTGATCGTCTTCCCCTTCATTGTTCTTGCATTTCTTTTGTTTTTGTTTTTGTTTTTGTTTTTTTTGTAGGTACACACCACTGGAGGCTTTGCTTTGGATTCGATTCGTCATCTACCATAATTGAAGACTAACCGTGTTCTCTTTTCAACCGGTCTTCCCTCTTTTCTCCACCATCAATCTCTCTATTCGTCAACGCAGTGTCTAACGTACTGCAGCAAAAAATAAATTCCAGCAACAAAAAGGATGTTTGTGGCATGATATCCTAGGTATAAGTCTGCTCCCCCCTACCCCCATATTCGTCGGGCAGCCCTTGAGGTGCGCCTTCCTCTCCCTCTCTACTTTTCGGTCTTTAAACCCTTATTTTGTATAAAGAACCCAATCTTGGCCCATTTTCTTTTTCGTTTTATTTTGGGTTTTTGATATTAGGTGTTATTTAGTGTCTAGAATACATTTATGTGGTCTGATTATTTTTTTGATGGTGTTTCATTTGAGTTGGGGCGTTCCCTACTGAGCGACGCGTTGTACTCTATAGACCCGAATGCAGTGATAAATAGGCAAGGGTTGCTAGGTCGTCGCCCGGAAGCGACGCGTCACACCGGCGCCCGGGTGTGGTGTCAAATAGGCAAGGGTTCTCTCACTTTGTTGGACGGGTGGGGGTAAAGAAGTTAGTCAAAGACCATAAAATTAGGTTAGCCACTTGGAACATAGGGTCTTTAACTGGTAAGTTGGTAGAGTTAGTAGATGTTATGTGTAGGAGAAAGATTGATATTTTATGTCTACAAGAGACCAAATGGGTAGGTGAGAGAACAAAAGTGATAGAACCTTGGGGATATAAGATTTGGTATACAGGAATAAATAGGAATATGAATGGAGTAGGGATTGTTATGAGTAGTGAGTTTATAGATAATGTAGTTGAGGTCCGTAAGAAGGGTGATAGGATTTTACTTATTAAATTAGTATTAGGTACATATATTATTAATATTATTAGTGTTTATGCACCTCAAGTAGGTTTAGATGATTCCATTAAGCATCAATTTTGGGAAGATTTAGATGGAATAGTACAAGGGATATCTTATGGAGAAAGACTTTTCATCTGCGGTGACCTTAATGGGCATGTAGGCATTAGTAGGGATGGATTTGAGAGTATCCATGGAGGCTATGGTATAGGAGAAAGAAACGAAAGTGGAGAAAGAATTTTAGATTTTGGTTTGTCCTATGATATAATCTTAGCAAACACTTGGTTTAGGAAGAGGGAGTCTCACCTAGTAACATTTAAAAGTGGGGTTAATACGAGTCAGATAGATTTTTTTCTACTTAGAAAGAGAGATAGGGGTTGTTGCATCGATTGTAAGGTTATACCAGGAGAAAGTGTAGCTACACAACATAGAGTCTTAATTTTAGATCTTAGAATTAGACAATCCCGCAAAAGGGATAGACATAGGATAGATCCTAGAATTAAGTGGTGGGCACTGAAAGGAGCTAAACAAGAAATGTTTGTAGAGCGGGTAGTTAAGGAAGTTGATTGATGTCTCAAGGAGGATTCAGAATAAATGTGGAATAAGATAGCGGGTGGCATGAGAAAGGTGGCTAAGAAGGTATTGGGTGAGTCTAAAGGCGGTGCACTGCTAGGTAAGGATACATCGTGATGGAATGAGGATGTCAAATTAGCTATTAAGGTTAAAAGAGAGTGTTATAGAAATCTAAGTAAGAGTCGTGATAATGAGAATTTAGAGAAGTATATGATAGCAAAGAAGGAAGCTAAAAAAGTAGTTCGGAACACGAGGGATAAGGTATATAAGGAGGTTTATGACAAGTTGGATACCAAAGAGGGCGAGAAGGATATTTATAGGCTTGCAAAGATGAGAGATAGGAAATCGAGGGATCTGGGTATGGTTAGATATATCAAAGATGAAACACAAAGGGTTTTAGTCAAAGATGAGGAGATTAAGGAGAGATGGAAAAATTATTTTGATAAGCTATTTAATGAAAGTCATGCTTAGGATCTTGGAGACTTCTCTATTCCTTTTCATGAGATGAATCGTGACTTTATGCGCAAGATTCAAAAGAAAGAAATTGCAAAGACTTTGAAGAAAATGAAATCAAGAAGGGCAGTTGGCCCAGATGGTATTCCTATCGAGGCTTGGAAATGCTTGGGAGAGAAAGGTTTAAAATGGTTGACAAATCTTTTTAACAAGATTTGGCGGACAAATAAGACGCCTAATGAGTGGAGGAAGAGTACTTTGGTGCCTCTATATAAGAATAAGGGTGATATACAAGATTGCACAAACTATCGTGATATAAAGCTCATGAGTCATACTATGAAACTTTGGGAGAGGGTGATTGAGTCTAGGTTGAGGAAGGTTGTCATGATATCGGAGAATCAATTTGGTTTTATGCCTGGAAGATCAACTATGGAAGCTATACATCTTCTTAGACAACTTATTGAGAGAAATAGAGAGAGGAACAAAGATTTGCATATGGTTTTTATTGATTTGGAGAAGGCATACGATAGAGTACCTAGGGACGTTCTCTGGTGGACAATGATAAAGAAAGATGTTTCTCTCAAGTACATTAGTATAATTAAAGATATGTATGAAGGAGTAGTAACCAATGTCCGCACTTGTGGAAGGGTGACAACCAATTTTTCTACAACGGTTGGGTTACATTAAGGATCTGCTTTAAGCCTTTTTCTATTTGCTATAGTGATGGATGAGCTTACGAGATCAATTCAAGGAAATATGTCATGGTGTATGTTGTTTGCTGATGATATTATTTTGATTGATGAGGCTAGAGTTGTGGTTAATGCTAAGTTAGAATTATGGAGACAGACATTGGAAGCAAGAGGTTTTAAGTTGAGTAAGAGTAAGACAGAATACATGGAATGTCGATTTAGTAAGCAACGAAGTAGTGATGGGAGTGTAGTGAAGCTTGGTGAGCAAGAAATACCGGTGGATGATTGTTTCAAATATTTGAGATCTATCATTCAAAAGTATGGAGAAATTGATGGAGATGTAAATCATAGGATAAAGGTTGGGTGGATGAAATGGAAGAGTGCAACTGGAGTGTTGTGCGATCGTAGAATGCCATTGTGGTTGAAGGGAAAGTTTTATAGGACGACTATTAGGCCCGCTTTACTATATGGTACAGAATGTTGGGCTGCCAAGATACATCATATTCAAAAAATGAGTGTAGCTGAGATGCGTATGTTGAGATGGATGTGTGGAAATACAATAAAAGATAAGATTCAGAACGAGGAGATACGTAAGAAGGTAGGCGTTGCACCCATTGAAAATAAGATAAGAGAGAATCGTTTATGGTGGTTTGGACATATTCGGCGAAGGCCTAATGATGCTCTAGTTAGAAGGATGGAGAAATGGGAAAATATATTAGTTAAAAGAGGTCAGGGTAGGCCTAGGAAGACATGGATGGAGGTGATAGGAAAGGATATGAATGCTTTGAACCTCACTGAGGACATGGCATTGGATAGAAATGATTGGAGGAGAAAGATTTCATGTGGAAGACCCAGAATGATTTTTTTTTTTGGTTTATATCGCCGACCCCAATTGTTTTGGGATGAAGGCATAGTTGTTGTTGTTGTTTGTTGTTGTGTTTCATTTGAGTCTTGTTTTGTTCGGGTCCAAGAACTTAACCAAAAAGGCCCGTCGAGAAAGTTCTGGTTTATAAAAATTGTCTGTATGAATTCGTAGCATAGTCTATTTTTATATTTGCTTTGATTTGGTTAATTTTAGAGTAGTTTTAGAGTAGATCTGAATTTCTTTCGTTTTAGATTTAGGTTTTTACAAAATAAATATTAGGCAAAAATTTAGGGCTTTTCGATTTTCTTGGTTTTTCTTCATATTTTTAGGTTTTTCTTGAAATCGTTAGGTTTAATTAGTTTCTTTTTAGTGTTCACGTAATTTTTTATTAGTTTAGGTTATATTTAGGTTAGATTTAATTTAGATGATGTTCTTTATTTTTAGTATTTATTATATTAATTATTTAGATTAAGATAAATTAGCTGATTTAGGGTTTTTATATATTTTTTTAAAATTTTGTCAATTACATCTAAGTAGGTCTTTTTATTTTCAGTATTAGGTTAGTTTATTTAATGTTTAAGTCATGTTCTTGCTTTTTATTAATTGCTTAAATTAGTTTTTGTTTAATTAATAGATTAAATTAGATAAATCACTAAAAAATAAATTAGTTGTTTTAATTCAATTGAATAGGATATTTAATTTTTTTGTTCTTTATCAGTAGTTAATTATTCTTTTAATTTCAAAATTTTTAATTCATTAATTAGATTAGAACTAGTTATTTAATTGCCAATTATCAATTTTATTTAAATAGATTAATTTAGCCGAATGAGATAGTTATTAGTTTGTGTTTTTAATTTTAGTTAGCAGCTTAAATTCATGTTAAATCTTATTTTCCAGTAGTTAGATTGGATTAGTGTTAGTTTAATGAGATTAGTTAGATTAGATTAGTGTTAGTTTAATGAGATTAGTTAGATTAGGTCAATTACATTGAATTAGATATTAGATTAGAATAAAATAAAGTAGTCGAATTATCCTTTTACCAATTATTAATTTTTTTAGCATAGTTGACATTGTTTTTCAATTATATTTTGCTGTAAATAATTTTTATTCAGTTAGTTTAGTCTTAAAGTGACTCACGTTAATTTATATTAGATTTAATTGTTATTGCAGAAATTAATTTTTAATCTAGCATATTCTTATTTTTTTCTTGTAATTCATTAATTCAACTGTTTAGATTTAAAATAGTTTAGTTTAGTTATTTCCAGAATTCAGTAGGTAGTTTAAATTAAGTTAATTCAAGTTAGTCAACTTTTGATTTCATAGCTTTGATTTCTATTTTGCATAAATTAGTTAGATTCTTTCATAGACGATTTATTGCTTTTGTTTTAATTCATTGTTAATTGATCAATTAGATTAGGTAGTCTAAGTTAGTTATTTATTTTATTGTTTCAGATTTATTATTTAACTAGTTTGTTATTCCGTACAGACGTTAGCCAGTTTGTTAATTTATTGTTTTAAATCGTTCTTTCTTGTTGTTTGGTTTGCTTCTTGATTAGTTAAATAATTAGTTAGTTAGTTAGTTAGTTTTTGTTTGTCATTTAGCTAGTTAGTTAGTTCATAGATTAGTTAATATTTCTTGATTCTTGGTTAGTCTCTAGATTAGTTAGTTCATGCTTGAATTCATGTTAGATTAGTTTTAGTGTTAATTATTACTTGTTTAGTTAAAAATAATTTAGTTTAAGATAGTCGATATTTTCATTTGATAATTGTAGTTTAGTATTAGTTTCCTTTTAATTGTGTTGTCTCTTTTTAATTTAGTCCCTCTTATATTGTAGTTTAGTTAAAATAATTTTTATTGTTCCCTCAATTTTAGGTTCTTTTAATTACTTAGTAACTCTATATTTTCTTTATTTAATAATTGTTTAGAATAGGGAAGGTCCTTTTTTGCTTTTTTTATATTTCAGGCCTCTACTGTGCTAGCGTAATGAGGAAGGGTGGGCTGAGGTGAATATACAAAGAAGAAGATTATACAACTCCCTGAATATTATTTGAGGACTCGAGCATATTAGAATTTTTACTGTTTTTATTTTCTTTTGTTTTTCAGTTAGCTTATAAATAATGAATAGTGTAATTTTTCTTCTCAGTTATTAGTAAAGTTAAGTTCAGTGAGCTATTTTTGCCTATGTTATGTTTCCTGTAGAGACTATCCATTTACAACGAATGCAAGAATTGATTTTAAAATTATTATTTGGTACGCAGTTCTTGATTTAAAAATTATTGTTTTTAAAACCGTCAGCATTTTGCATGAAGATTGTCTAAAAAAAAGATATATTTTCACATTAAAAATTATGCAGTTGAATGTTATAATGAGAGGGTCAAGTCACGGGTAACCACAAATTCTAGGAGTAATGGGTCCGTGCAAAACTCATTTGGTGCTAAACTACATGCTAAATGGGTTTTTCAGCTTTTCTGGTGCTTTTTATGCGGTTCCGGCCCTATAAATATGTTGGGCATGATCGATTTACTAAGAATCCATACATGGATCATGTGTTTTTGATGAAAAAAATGATGTTTGGAGCCTAAAAATTTTACAAAGATTTTGGACCGTTGATTTTTCAAAGTTTATAAAAACTCACCCATATGTTGGAATCAAATGCTTCTAAGAGCGGACCCTATAAAATCAAGTACATAGATCACATGTGCATGGTTAGAATTTTAAAATAAAATGAAAAAGCCTTAAAACCCTATTTAACACATGGTTTAGCACCAAATGGGTTTAGCCCGACCCATTACTCCTTGTATAGACCCGCAAAAATTGTAAAGTCGTTCATACTTAGATGAATGGCATTTGGAACACAATGAATGGACGACTGAAAACAAAAGCAGAAAACTGTGGCCGTTTGTTGCCAGTTATCACATGGATGAATGACATTCAGGTATCAGTAGGGCTGAGAAGCTATGATGTGTTTGGCTCTTGAAGAGGTTGTTCAAACTCATGAAATAGGCTACGCAAGCTGAATATGAACTATGACTGTTGAATTTGGCTCAACTTGTATAGCTTGTTAACTAGTAATAGATATATTTTATATTGCAAAACACAGATGGTTGAAGTGTTTGACTTGCAAGCAACAAGTTCAAAGTTGAAGTCTTATTGCATACATCTCTGAAACGATGTTTTTTATTTTTTTGAATTTATAACCCGAAGAAGCTGCACCCGACACGAAGACCTGGTCATGCTAAATTTTGAAAATTGTATTTTTTTTTTAAGTCCAGCTTATGCTCAGCTCGTTTAACTCGGGTTCCATGAGCTCAAGCCCAGTTCCACTTGCCACAAGAATTAACACCCTTTGTTTGATTTGTTGGACTTGTTTTACCAGCCCTAGTCAGGGATGATTTAAAAGTTTGTACATGCATTATAAGCTATATTGTTGTGACATGCTGTTTAGAGTGTGTGTCATGGGTAGGGATGGCAGTCGATCGGGGAAAGCGGGCCCCGCCCCGCCCCGCCCCGTTTGGACTGGAGATGAAGGGTATGAAACAGGGATGAAGGCGGGGACGAAGGTTAAAATCCATCCCCATCCGGGGGTGGAGGCGGGGATGGACGTGCACTTTTCCCCGCCCCGTCCCCACCACGATCCCCGCCTCATCTCCGCCCGCCCCGCCTCATCCCCGTTTGAACCGGGGATGGAGGACATGAAACGGGGATGAAGGCAGGGATGAAGGATAAAATCCATTCCCCGCCGGGGATGGAGGCGGGGGTGGAGGATAAAATCTTGAGGCGGGGCGGGGGTGGAGACCTTGTCCCCTGCCCCGCCCCACTGCCATCCCTAGTCATGGGCGACACTATAGTTGAACATGCTGTGAGAAGTTGACATTAACTATGATGCATAGAATAATTTAACATTTAGAATACTTGTAATATGACATTTTATTAAATGTATTGTTTTATATTAAAATATAACGAATAATTTTGTACTAATTAAAGCTTGTGTGTCCAATTTTCCAAGTCAAGTACTGCTATTGGAACGGCAATTTCAGAACTTTAAAGATATTTTGGTGATTTCTTATAAATTTATCGTTATTGAAAAATTTTACGATAGAATGACGTTATTTTCAAAATATCGTCCATATTTGTGATCGTTTTTAAAGACCCTCTCCTGTAAAGCGTCCAAGGCTCCCGTCTGGTGCCCTAAACCGAGACGCCAGGAGGAGGACGAGAAGAAGAAGAGGAGGAGGAGATGTCGCAGAGTCGAAAGGGAGCGGGCAACCCCAATAACGAAGGGGTGGTGGCGAGGGTGTCGAGTTCGATGCGGCGGTCTCCGCTGCTTCAGAAGGGGAGGGAGGCGGTGTCGTCGGCGTCCGACTGCGGGAAGAAGCTCCTGCGCAGCACTGGCAAGGCCGCCTGGATCGCCGGAACCACCTTCCTGCTCCTCGTTGTCCCGCTGATCATCGAGATGGACCGCGAGCAGCAGATGAACGAGCTCGAGATGCAGCAGGCCAGCCTCCTCGGCACCCCTTCCCCTTCCTCCTTGATGCCCCAGCCCAAGTAGATCGGTTCGGCCTTCCTCTCTTCCTTCAAATAGGGTTAAGTTTTATTCCTGTTTCGAATTCGGCCCTTTGCTTCTTCTTTTTTGTGGTGTTTAGGGTTTGGGATTTGGGGGGCATGGTGTTTTGCAATCTGGGAGGTGGAAATAGGTTTTTCTTTTTCTTTTTTCAAAATAAATTTTGGGTTTTTAGGGTCTAGGTTTTAAGGCTACGTTTGAGGAGAAACGGTATGTTGGTGTGGGTTTGTTATATGGATATAATCATATAATTGTTGGGAGACTTTTGTTTCTGTTTATTTTAGTGGAATCATGCACTCCATCTTTTCTTCAGCATTTTTTTTGCTTTTTTGGAGTTACAGTTTGATATGGAATTATGGATGGTGTGCGTTGATTTTCGTTTGGTTTGTAGAGATGAGCTCCCTGTAGTTGTTTGTGAGAAAAGGGAATTACACTCAGCATTTGCTTATAAGCACGAATAAATCAATAAAATGAACTACACTGCGTTATTTCGTTTTATTGGTTCCTGTGTGCTGGGAGAGATTCTGTAGCTCGTAGTCTTGGTGCAGGTTTTTTGATGCAGACATGTTATTATCAACTTAGTTCATTATACATTGCTTTGGTAGAATATAATTAGTGGTTGTGCATAGTTATGCCTAATTGAATCACCTGATGTTGTCTGAGCTTGGTTCACCTTGCTGTGGCCAATCTGCCACTAGTTGCATTGCCAGGATCGACTGTAATGAGACTGAGTCGATTTAAGCAATCCATGAATAATGTTGAGATGTAATGCACATGCAGTAATCGCCAATGGAAAAAAAAACTGCATACACAACAAGAGAAGATATTTACGTTGTTCACCTGCAATGTGCTGCATTCATGGCAATGCCAAAACCAAGTATTACAATATATAGGGACAGTGGCTTTACCTCCCCATGCTGGTGAAAACCTTAACCACAACACTCACTCCCTATGAAACACATGTTAGAACACCATATTTCTTTCACCACCATATTCTTGGTTCTAGAAAGCAGTGTGATGGCAAACACTCTCAAATACATCTTAATACCCTAAGGATTTGATGTGGGGTACATCTGCCGTTTCTCAATTCATTTTTTACCGGAAAGAAGATGAGTAAAAAAATGCACCACCGTGCTTGAACGCCCAAGTAATGTTAATAAAGCTTGTTTAGCCCATCTTTTCCCAAGTAATGCTATTAAAGCTTGTTTTTCCAAGTGGCCTTCAACTGTGAGGAAGAGTACCCATCAATCCCTAGAGAGGAAAAGAGGGGTGATTTGATGTTACTTAACCCAATACAGCTGTTCGAAGCATCTATCCCATCCAAGTTGATCAAACTGAGTAAGGTTGCTGCTTATCAAATTTTGATTAATGGGTTGCCGTTATGTAAAATTGTTTCATTTTTGTTTGGAAATATGAATTTCCATAAGGCGACAATAAAACGTGAATCATAAGGGCCAAAGCTGGTCGTTAGTCAGGCCATACTGTGGGACCTGAGATGATGTAGGTTTTTTTTTATATATATTATTACTAATAGATATATTTCTATTACATGCTAGCACATTTGTAAATGCATGCAGGTTAACTTCTTGATGTTTCTGATAGTTAAACTTTTTTCATGTTTTTTGTGGTTTTCCATTTCAAGCATCTCTATTCTTTCTTTGGAAGTTATAAAGTGTTAATGAAGATGAGCTGAGAAGAAATGTGGCTCCATCATGCCCCATTAAACAGGGTATATGAGTTAATCTTGACCCAAGTTATATATATGGTATCCTTTGTTCATCCTTCATGCCTAATTCCTGTTTGATATTGTCATGCATTTGGTTGTATATAAAAAATCTTTACGTTTTCAAAGTGCTTAGTTTTGTAACTTATGTTGAGTACCTTTGAAATCTTGAGCATTTCACTTTGTCTGAGCAAGTTTGCCATATTGAGAAGATCTTAGGATGTTTTATCTTAAGTGTGGGCTTTGCATGGTGGTGGTTTTAAATTTGTCAACTAGGAATTATGTGTAGTGCCTTTCCCTTGAAAGTTCGAGTACTGAACTCTGCTTGGGCAAGTTTGCCATATTGATATTTGATTAAGCATGGGTTTTGCAATACAGTGGTTTTATAAAATGGTTGACTAGGAACAGCCAATAGTTCTAGGTGACATTTAGTACCTACATCATATGGATAACAGTACTGGCATGGATGATGCACCAAAAATTTCAAGATAGTATTTGGCAAAGGTTATAGAAGAATATTACAAGATCAGGTATAACAAAACAAATAGTGCTCGTCCAATTTTAAATTCTTGCTGTCCATGACTTGAGGCTGAAAGGAAGTTTCTCTATAGTTGAGGTTTGGAGTAAAGATAGTTGGCCCTGAGTTTGCAGAAGATATTAAAATTCACATGGTCTTATTTTTTTGTTGGTTGTTTTGTATTTGGTCTTCAGCCATAAGACCTTTTCAAATTCCTTCTATGTCTCTAACCGTATCCGTATTTATTTTAGCGCGAAAATGGTTGGTTGCTCTGCATTACTTTCGTATTGTACTCCATTGAGCTGGATTTTAAGTTCACTTTTTTGCATCCATTCTGGAGAAGATGGCTGCACTACTAGATACTTGTTATACTTGTACCTCAGAGGCTGCATAGTCACTACTTCGTCTAACATGCTATTGGGATTGAATTTGTACTGGAAAATGTAAGGGGGCTTCAACTAAAATCTGCGCATTAGTTAAAACTTCTCGTAAATACATTTATCACTACCAAGGTGCATTTACGTGGACTTGTATTGAGATAATCTAAACTGCATCTAATTTTCATGCATTTGTTGAAGATTCTATTGAATTCAATCTCGTATATGGTTAGCTGATCGGATCCTATCACATACGTTTACAAAATTATGGGCAGATTATTGCTTTTTTTGAAAAGAAAAATTGGAAATACAGGAGGAACAGTCATGTTTGTATAGTTTACTGCCAACATTGTGTTTTTTCTTCACCTATATAAATCAAGGTATTAGCTTAAGTGAATCATGTTCTTACTCTTTTATTCAAATTGTATTAAGGCATTTGGTTGAAAATGCGATCAAATTTGATCAACCCTCCATATATGATTTCTGTCAAAATAAACTTATCCATGCATTTTGGATGGACTGATGTTAGATCCAAGTACAAACTTTGGAAGCTCTATATCAAACAAAGGATGTCAATGATATGAGTTTGGTATTGTTATCAGATAGAGCAAGTTTAAGAGCTCTCTATCATATATAAGATGTTCGGAATGAATATCAGATGGAACTGAGTCCGTCTTTTGAATGTGGTTAAGTTCTGTATTTGGTGAGAATGTAAACTAGGGAGGAAAGAAAAGAACAGCCCAAGTCCAGTAGGGATGTAAACAGTTTGGATTCGGGTTGCATGTGGCCATTACCACATCAGACTAATTGGATATTTGTTAAAGGGATTCAGCTTTGGATGGTGAAACTCATATCAAATCTGATTTTTTTACATGTAATCTAATTCGAATATGGGAACCATAAGAGGTGCACATCAGTTGTGGATCTAAGTTTACTTGCATACAACCTAATTTGAACCTTTTCAAATAGAGTTTCCACTTTCTTGCAAGGAGTAAGCTCGGCTAGGCTCGAGCTGAACACCTTTATTTTAAAAAGGTTTTAAAAGTTTTTGAAATTTATTTCAAAAGCTTTTTGAAAAGGCAGTAGATGGTGAGATTTGGACCCAGGCAGCCAATGACTTACCTATTAAAGTAAGATCTCTCTTTGTGACTATATACAATCTAATTTCTTTATATAACTATGTGAGCTAAGCTTAATCGAGCTCACCTAAGCTGAATTGCCTGTTCAAGCATGTACCGAGCCTGAACCCTTGTTCAAGCTTGGCTCATTTATTTTTTCGAACGAGTTTGAGCCAAGCTTAAACGGGTGGAGCCAGGCTTGATGTGCATTCCTAATTGCTATAGGCCTTTCCCTTAAGAAAAGCAATTTAAGCTGTAGTGACAGCTTTAGCTGTCGCTGTAACCCCTTTGCTGAAAAAGCAATAAGATATATAAATATATATTAAAATTTATTTTATGTTGATATACAACTTTTATATTTAAATATTTATATTTACATAAATAGATAATTAGATATATTTATATAAATATTAAAAACGTATATAAGTGGATGTACTTGAGCTATGGATTAAACATGTTGAAGAAGATAAGCTGCGTGGGTGTAGCAGTCTTCAAAAGCTTAAACGACTACTTTGTAGGAGTGATAAAGTCCTCTGCTTCACATCTCTATAGTGGCACAGTCCCCTTTATTAGGCCCTCCTTTGCCTTTAATGCACACTTTCTTTTGCCCTCTTTTGTTTTTGTGTTTTTGTTTCTCCATGAAGGATAGAGAAACTACCCAGACTTGGTCGAGCTGGACTTATGCCTGCCAAACCTACGGTCGCTTCTCTGGCAGCATAAAACCGTAACACACCCCTCACCCCTAGGGAGTCGCCTTGCTTTGGTTTAATTTACAAGGGGCTGATGCCCGTGGGATTTGAACCCAGACCACCCGTCTAGTGGCCTAGGCCCCCATTCTACAACGCCAAACTCATTTGGGGCTTATCACAGGATAGTTGGTCCTGGTAACATGCAAATCAGCTTTTTTATGCCCATATCCAGATATCTAGATTCAGTTCGGGCTGAGTACTGGAGGCAAACCCGATCCATTGACCCTATTTCATCATAACAAATTTGGCAACTTGTTTCATGTTTAGGGATGTAAACGGTTGGGATTAGGATTGGATGTGGAAAAATACCATATTTGACTAATCGGATGTTGGCTAAATGGATTAAAATTGGAATGGTGAAAAGCACATACCAGATCCATTTTTTTTACATGTAAACAGATTCAGATATCCATTAAATTTGGATATTTCTCATATTCGGTATCAAAAAATCAAAACCATATCTACATCCAATTATAATCAAATATGGTTTTGGCTTAGGAAATGCAACTAAACGGAATGTATCGAATAAAATCCGATTCATTGACATCCTATTAATCATGTTTGAGATGATGTTAAAATATCCGGCAGGGTTGGTGGTAAAAGCACCATGTGAACTTGACTTTTCACCAGTCTTCTTGCGGTCAAACTTTGGCCGCAGTTCAGTCAGTGACTGTCGGTTGCTATCATCCTCAGGATTCTCTCGCCACTGTTCACTTTAATTTTATTATTTTTAATTGTTTGGTATTTTTGTTGTTTCTCACGATGAATATATGCAAAATATTTATAAATTTGTTTTTATTACCTAGGCTAGTTGTTTCATTAGAGATGGCAGTGGACCGGGGGGGGGGGAACGGGCCCCCACCCCACCCCGTTTGGACCGGGGATGGATGACATGAAAGTGGGATGGAGGGGGGATTAAGGTTAAAATCAAAACCCGTGCGGGGATGAAAGCGGGGATGGACTTACGCTTTCCCCTGCCCCGCCCCACCCATCCATGTCCTGATTCCTGCCTTGCCCCGCCCCGCCCCGCTCCACCGTATCCCTATCCCCAATCCTTGTAAGGATGGCAATGGACTGAGGGAAAACGGGCCCTGCCCCGCCTCGCCTGGTGCCCCGTTTGGACCGGGGATGAATGACATCATGAAACAGGAATGGAGGTTAAAATCCAAACCCTTGTGGGGATGGAGGTCTGGATTTTAAGACAGTGCAGGGATGAGACTTTTGTTCACATCTGCCAACCAAACAGAGTTTATTAACTAATCACTCATAATTAGCTAAGAAAAATGTTGATTTAACCCCTTTCTTTAGTTTTAAACTCCACTTTTTGCGAACCTATAGTTTTTTAAAGGTTTGTTTAAAATATTGACATATGTAAATTAAAGTTTCACGCGTCTATGAAAGTTATGCATTCCTAGGGTCTATCGTAGGGGTGTCAACGGGTCAGGTTTACCTGGACCCGACCCGTACCAAACACTATATGGTCCGGGTATGGTGTTAAATAAGAAGACCCCATTAAGACCTGGGTGCGAACTCGAAGGTCCGATTAATACATGGGTCTAGGTATAGTTTGTGAAATTTTATTTCAGACAGGGGCCCGACTCGAGTTTCGATTATGACCCGCAGTTTTTCAATGTAAAAATGATAAAAAATAGTATTTTACCGGCTATGGCTCAGGTCTAGTTAGTGTTCGGGTCCGGGTATGGCTTCTCTTATGGTGGGTCCGATTAGACCCATCTCCTGACCCGATACCATACCCAAAATTCGGGGCCAGGTCTAGTTTCACCTGGGTCTGAACCAAACTCGACGCATTGACACCCCTAGTCTACAATTGTATGTAGTGGATATTTATGGGAAACACTGATCCATATGAGTGCGTTTAATGGCCGGACACAATTGTCTTGGGGATGATTGTGTCCTATATCAAACACGGGGATGCAAACCGGACTTGGGGGTGTCAACAGGTTGGATCTGGTTTGGACTCAGGCGAATGCAAACCTAGATCTGACTTTGAGGTGTGGGTGCCAGGTCTGGACCCAGGTCCAGTCGGATCTACCATAAAAAAACCATAACTGGGTCGTATAAGAATTACATGAACCAGACCTGGTTCATACCCAGTAAAATAATATTTCTTATTATTTTATATTGAAAAATCATGGGTCTTAACCGAAACTCGGGTCAGACCCAGGTTTGGTATGAAATTTCACAAACCATACCTGGCTCCATATACTAATCGGATCCTTTGGATCCAACCTGGTTTTTAATCGGACCTCCTTGTTTATCAGCAAACCTTGACCCTATAGGGACCTGCATCCTGCATAAAATGCGGTACCCGGATGTGGGTGACCCTGCAAAAAAGGGTCCATGGTTGCATCCCATGTGTCCCAAACAAAGTTGTTCAGGATGCATTGTCGTGAACGACTTGTTTTGGACATCAAATGCGCCCTATGGCAGCATTTGATATGCTGGACACTTGGGGCAGTACATAGTCATTTTGTACGAGTGTGTCCTGGACAATAAAGTCGCATCCGCTAAAGGTGCTTGTCCCGAAAAACGGGGATGACAAGTGTGTGTGTGTGTGTGTGGGGGGGGGGGGGGGGGGGGGGACAGTAAATCACCATTCTAGAGACACGGCTGACATGCGTTACCGTGTCCAATGTTTGTTAGCCATGGTGTTCCCTGTGGCTGCGGTGTCCAAAATTAGGCGCGGCATGCACAATGAAACACCCCCATAGGGTTTTGAACCTGCAACGTCCCACCACATGGTGACGTGCTCTAACAGCTCCTACCAAACAAGCGGAGCCCCCCTTGGTTCTTTTCTGGTGTTTGCTCCCACCATGAGGCTCACATGGAAAGGGATGCAATGGACCGTTGCGTCTGTTGATTCAAATGCCCCAGTATGGGATCCCACTTGTTCCGACTGAAACCAGGCCTAGCCTAGTATAGGTGAGACCCAGGCTTGAACCCAGTTCTTCATCGATCGGTTCACAGAGAGAGAGAGAGAGAGAGTACAAATCTAGAGCTGTTAAGAGCCAAACTAGCCAAACAGTAGGTTTTTGGGCTCAGCTCATTTACATTGAGTCCCTGTTCGTGCTTGGTTCCTCTGGCTCGAGCCTCGAGGGAATCGAGCCGAGTGCGAGCTTGTACAACCCCAAGCCAGACTGGAGCCGACTCAATGAAGCAGAGTTTTTTTTTTATATGTTCCACATTGAAAATAGAACCCATTACTTGAGGTTTACAAGCTTACTCTCCAACCAGAAGACTCATCATGATTTGTTTTTAATAGTATAAACGCCCATTCAAACAAGCTTACCCGAAGCCGAGTTGAACACCCATTTTTCTTGCTCGGCTCGCAGCTCACTTGATGAGCCCACCCCAAATGAGCTGCATATGAGGCGAACTGAGCCGAGCCCCGAGTAGCTCGGTTCATTTACTAGGCGTACTTTGCAGGATGATTAGTGGACATTTTTTTATCATTTTCAGTTTTATCATCTTCTCCATTGCCACCTTGCCTTGTTCCGAAGGTGCTTGTCCTCTACTTCACGTGCTTTTGCTTTGTATGATTCTGTTGGGGGCCTACTAGGCTCCTCCATGAACATGTAAACGCAGGTGCGGGTCCCACCAACCATCAGTTCATGCATGACTTGGTGGTAGAAATTAAGGGCACGTTTGGAAGAGTGAAAAACTCTCATAGAAAAAAGAAAGTTTTGCTTATATGAGAAGTTATAATATGATATTTTTGTAAAATAAAAAAAATCTTTAAAAAATGATAGATGAGGGGGCGGTGGTGGAGCTTCTTTGATGTGATTTTTTAGGTGGGTGGTGGTGGTGGTGGTGAGATGGATGGTGGTGGTGGATTGGTGCTATTTTTGGAAAGGTAGGTAGTGGTGAGTGGTGGGGAGGGCAGTTTTTCTGGGTGGTGGCAGTAGTGAGATGATTGGTGAGGGTGAAAAATCATCCTGGGGGTGGTACTGATTGAGCTTCTTTGTTGCGGTTTTTTTGTGAGGTGGGTGGTAGTGATGGTGGTGAGATGGATGGTGAAAAATCATCGTGGAGAGGGCAATTTTCTTAAAGATGGATGGTGGCGGTGACAGGGAGATTGGGTGGTGGTGGTGAGATGAGTGGTGAATTCTTGGACGAATCTTTCTTATAAAAAAGTATATTTTTTAGAGAAACCCTCTCAGGAAAAAAGTCTCTCTCTTCTGGAAAAGTAAAAAAAAAACATACTACCTTGCATCACTTTTCCTAGATCTTTCTCACTTTCAAACTTACTAGTGGGAATCACAGCTATACTGCTTGTATGAAGATTTTGTAAGCAGTGTATAGGAACAGTAGAACGCAGTTTGCTTTTCAACCAGTTCTTGATTTTGCCCTATTTGCTGAAAGAATTGGTCATTTCCTCTCCACAGATTGTAAGTCAAAAACTTGTTTAGCAGGGAATTGCTTTCTTTCACCAATTCAGCCGGTAGAACAGACTGACAAGGTCTGGAGACTGAGACAAGTGCTCGCCTTATAAGGAGCTCGTTCAAACTTACTAAATAAACTCGTCGTGCCAAATATGAACAGCAGGTGTTCGGGTCGTATAGACTCATTAAGTAGCAATAACTATATTTCAGATATATTTCATATCTTATAATATCATGTAAAATAAGTATCCAAATGCTTGGGTTGCAACTAGGGGTACGAACAGGTTGGATATGATTTGGATCCAGGCGATCCGAACTCAGATCTGATTCTGAGGTGCTGGTATCGGACTTGTACCTGAGTCCACATAAGAAAAACCATAAGAAAAAAATATACCTAGGAATACGATTACATAAACCATACAAGGACCATGCCTTATATATATATATATCATTTTTACATTGAAAAATCACAGATCTTAATCAAAACTTTTGGTCGGACCTGGGTCTGTTATGAAATTTCACAAATCATACGCGGCTCCAGCCTCCATATACTAATCGGACCCTTGGGGACCAAGCCTAATTCTAATGGGATCTTCATCTTTATCACCAAACCCTAACCATACAAAGTCTGGCAAGGATCAGGTTTGGGTCAAACCTGACCGATTGACACCCCTATTTGCAAGTAATGGGTTTAGGGTTCAAAATCTATTGCTTTCAAGTGTGAAACAAAGTAGTTTTCTGCAAACCAACCAACTGGAACTCGGCTCGTTTTAGCTCAAGCTCATTATGAGAAAGAGAATGGCTCAAGTTTCCAAAAAAAAAAAGGTGGGGGGGTGTTCATTCAAACACTCTCATAGGAATTGAATTCCCAATGGGAATATGTCCTTTAAGAAAAGACAAAAAATAATACGGTGCTTTTCAAAATCGAGGGCACCTTTCTTGTAATTCTCGCTCATTGTCTTTTTATTTTTTACATTATTACCTCAATAATCTCAAATCACAGTACAACACTCCTTTTCTGTGTGTCATTACATCCAAAAAAATGGTAGGCCCGCCAAAATGAAGCGTGTAAGGTCACTAATTGTTTGTCTCAATGACGGATAAGTCCCAAAACCAAATAACTTTTTGGATTATTTACAAAAAACATAGCTGGATTTTTCTAATAATTCAAATTCAGACCTAAAAATGCCTATAGTTCAAAATTATGCCTAGTTTTATTTTTAGTTATTCAAATTCACAATCCTGTTGACTATTGTTCCTTTAACCGTAGTTAATAGTCAAGAAAGTTCAAAATTGTAGCAGTCTCCCCATCACCCCCTCTCCCCATATGGGAAAATATACGGAGGTTCTGGTACACACTCTTGTTTGCATAGATTTAGCTACCAAGTGGTAAATCTAATCAAATAGATTTAGCATGTTTCTTTAGTATATTAAAAGGTTTTATCATGTTTAATACATCAAAATTTTTTCTTTGGTGAAAATCAACAGCTCACGATTCATTAAAATAAGGTTTGTTTAAAAATAGTATAAAACATCATATTTGAATAAATTTTAACACATGAAAATAATAAATATAATGTCATGCATGATCCAATTGTTAAATTTTGCTTTTGGAGCTGAGACCTACGTAAATTAAGCATGTACCACCGAAAGCTATGGTGATTATATATATATATATATATATATATATATATATATATATATATATATATATATATATAGAGAGAGAGAGAGAGAGAGAGAGAGAGAGAGAGTAATGGGTATGTGCTAAACCTCAGGCTAAATGGATTTTTCAGCTTCTCCGGTACTTTTTATACAGTTTTGGCCCGGTAAATGTGTTGGGCATGATCGATTTACTAAGAATCCACACCTGGATCATGTGTTTTTGATAAAAAAATGATGTTTGGAGCCTAAAAAATTCACAAAGATTTTGAACCGTTGATTTTTCAAACTTTATAAAAACCCACTCATGTGTCGGAATCAAACGCTTGAAGAGCTAATCCCTATAAAATCAAGTACATAGATCACATCTTTACGGCCAGAATTTAAAAATAAAATAAAATAAGCCTAAAAAACCTATTTAAAACACGTTTAGCACCAAATGGGTTTATCACCAACCCATCACACTCTCTCTCTCTCTCTCTCTCTCTCTCTCTATATATATATATATATATATATATATATATATATATATATATATATATATTTCAGTTTATGTATATGTTGCAGGCTAAAAACCTCTCTTTCATCCTCATCCTAATCCTTTCCAAGCCCAAGAGTGTGCTTAGATTTGAACTTAATCGTCCATAAACTATTATTGGAAAGGTACTTGGCTTGAACAAATTTTGCCCAAAGGGACTCCTTCGTTTAATAATACAGTACCAAGAAATGCAAGGTTAAATGGGTCATATTTCAGTTTGAAGCTTTTAAATTCAAAATTTGAATCCAACTTCAAATCCCACTGAAATTTGGACCTGTTCATATGTTAAATAATGTCAAATTGGGGAAAATTACCGATTGGATCTGGATTCGATACATTTTTTTTCGATTAATCCATATCCGATTATGTCGGATCCAGTAATGCCTTCATGCAGAATGACCAAACTTTTGGGGGGTGGAGATAGAGGTTTTTGCTAGTGTCAATAAACTTTGGGTTAGGGCTACAAAGGATAATACTGGGAATTTTTTAGTATACTTGGGACGTGTTGGTCATTTCACGTCACAAAAAGGCAAATTCTAGGTTTAGCCCGTTCCCAATAAGAAAAACTTATTCAAATTTCGAACTGACATGTTGCAGTCCCAAGGTTAAACCGTAACGTTCCCACTTTCTGTTGGCTGCTGATTTTTTTTGGGTTCAATTTATGTATTCCCTAAAGGGACTAAATAAAATGAGATAAGAAGCGAATAAAAATAAAAAGGCCAAGATGAAATGATTTAAGAAAACAAATAAAAAATAACTGTCCGGCACTCAGAATATTTCCACATTTTTTTAATCTTAATTTGCATTCCCAACTGTTACGAGAGAGGATAAATGAGTCTTTCAGGGTTTTTTTTTTTGTTTTGTTTTTTAAATTTTGACCTTACACATGTGATCTATGTACTTTATTTTATAGGGATTAGCTCTTGAAGTGTTCAATTCTGACAGATTATAAGGTTCAAAAAATCAACTGTTTAAAATCTTAGTAAAATTTTGAAGCTCCAAATATCAATTTTTGCATCGAAAACACATTATCCAGGTGTAGATTCTTCCTAAATCGACCATGCCCAACACATTTATGAGGTGAGAGCTGAGAAAAAAACAACGAAAGAGCAAAAAAACTCATTTAGCATGTATCATTTTAACACACACACACATATATATATATATATATATATATATATATATATATATATATATATATATATATAGAGAGAGAGAGAGAGAGAGAGTAATGCAAACAAGTTAAATGAAACATGTTATATAGAGTTCAGCATGATTGATTTACTAGGAATTGACACCAGACTTATGCATTTTTAGTAAAAAAACCATAATTAAAGCTTAAAAATTTTATAAAAAATTTTGAGCTTTGATTTTAAGCACCCTAGAAGAAAAGAAGAGTATGACTAGTGATTACAAACAAAAAGAGTGACATAAAAGAGCGGACAGATACATCATACTTATCCACCAACAGTAATCACCATAAAGAATGCTCTTTGCGGTGGAAGCAACACACAAGTGGAAAAGTCATTTCCCAGGGAAAAGAGGCGCCATTATTTTTCCATGAAAAGGGACCCACACCATTCAAGAAGTGGGCTCTGCCACTTATTCAAACCTGAGTATCCGTTTCATCCTTGGTAAGAGAAAGAGGTGCTTTTTCATAAGTGGGGTGAAACAAACGCCCCCATCAGCTGAATCATTTCAAGTACCCCTGGGAAACTAAAAGGAGGCTATTATCAAGAAGAGATGTTTCTAATGATGAGGAACTCTCGCCGACGCAAGGAAAACCATGGGTGAGGCCTCACGACCACCCTGCCTTACATAGCCCACCACCTCTGAAAGCTACAAACACACTCGTGCTCCAGTGGGATTTGAAAGAGATGTTGCCACTTAAGAGTCATAACACAACTATTTGTAGTAAACCAAGGAATAATTTCAATCATGCATCACAATAGAAAATAACCAGATGAAAGACATCAAGAGGGAGCATGCAGAAGTGATTGGTGCCCGCTTTTTAGGCACTTGAGATTTTAAATTTCGAGTGTCTTTTCTTGTGAAAAGACAATCAACGAAAGCAATCTCCACAAAAGAGTGCTAAAGATGCTCGATTTTAACGGCTTCCTTTACATATAAGGCAGTTTGAAGCGCAATATCCGAACCACGTTGTAAACTGATTATAAATTAAGAGAAAAATTAAAATTTGAATTTTTAGTGAAACTTTCTTCTGAAAAGGCAGCCTGTGAAAGAAATTTGCACAAAGGAGGAACTACTCTGGGTTTTTTTATTGTTTCCTTGTGATTTTATAAGGTTAAGAGACCTACAAAGTCTACAATGGCAGAACACTACGTATGTAGCACTCTCTCACACTATCAACTTTATCTCAATGGGAATGAAATGAATAAATTAACAAAACAAGGATCTTTTTCAATAACACCCAAAAAAGGCAAGAGGCACGCATTACAAAGTTTTACTACAGTACAAAATAGAGAGAGAGAGAGAGATTTCAATCGTATTCTAACAAAATTCTCAAACTACAAATTTGCTTTATGTGGCACGAATTGAGAACAAACACTTCTTTATTGAACTTCATTGCCGCACTCCGGAGAGAAAGAGAGAGTGAGAGTGGGAAGAGTCTCATAAACTGCCAACAGGAACCCCCAATTTTTTATCCACCCACTGAACTGAAAAGAAGTGTGTACACTCTTCTTTCTCATAACCCCAACTCCTCATTCCTCCAACCCCCACAAGATCTCCTGAAAGAATACAATCTACAATAATAATCATTCCCCCTAATCCCTTCATCAAAATATAAATACCAAAACCGCAAACCTGCTACTCTCTCTCTCTCTCATCCAAAACAAAATTTGAGATGCCACAATCACACCTCAATTCCATCTCTCCTCTTCCCCATCTCAATAATCTGCAGAATATGAACCAAAAAACCCAAAATTTGTTCCTATCACTAGCAGCAAAACAACAAAAGAAAAGAAAGGGATGCAGAAAAAAAATACACCCAACAAATCAAATATAAGATTTCTAAAAGAAATCCTTGACTTACCATCATGCTTCTTCCTGAGGGACCTGATGAAGCAAACGCACACGAACACGAAGAGCAGCCCCGCCGCACCTCCCACCACAATCGCCACCGTCTTCCCTGTTTGTTGTCCGTGTCCAGACGAACCTGAAACCACCAACAAAACCACCACAAAAAAACCCCGGTAAGCGGTTTTCCGGAACTTAACCCCAAGAAAACCCCAAGAAAACGAACACCCATCTTCAGAAAAGTACGGCCATTCTCCCTCGGGAACTCACCTCCACCGGCGCCGTAGTTGCCGTACCCGCCGGAACCACCGTCCGGGTAGTACGCGTACGTCGCGTAGCACCGCGCGAGGTAGACCTGGCCGGAATTCACGGCGCCGCAGCGTCTCTGGACCTCCAGGATGGCGGTTTTCAGGCAGTTGCCGCAGTCGGAGATCGAGAGATCGCCCTCGCACTGGCCGAGCGCGTAGACGCCGCCGTCGTCGACGGTGTAGAAGCCGCTGCCGCCCTGGATGCCGTTCTGCACGTCTGAGAACGCTGCCTGCCGGTTCTGCTGGAACGTAGAGTCGGTGGCTGGAGACGACCCGCACCTTGAGTAGAGGATCGCTGTGCCGGGGACCTGGTTGGGGTCGCCGGTGGTGTACTGGAGGTAGCATCCCTGGAGCTGGACCCGGGCGGCAGTGGCAGCCCGGCTGCAGAGGCGGGCCGCCTCGGTCGGAAGCCGGTTGACGCAGTCATAGCAGTCGCCGTTGCTCAGGTCGCCACGGCACTGGAAGAGGCCGGAGATTGCATGGTCGCCTGAGCCGGCGGTGGTCTTGTAGAAGCGGTTCTGGGCGGCCTGGGCGGTGAGGGAGCCGAAGAGGGCGGCCAGGGTCTGCTCGAACCCGGCGTTTGGGGGGAATGTGCTGCTGGAACAGCCCTGGTAGACGACGTCGAACAGGTTGGGAGCGGGTTCAGCGGTGGGGAGAAGGGTGGTGCACAGGATCAGGAGGGTGGTGATCGATGAGATCAGGGGACCCATTAAATCATCATGGGGGGCGGTTTTCCGGCGTCTGGAGGGTGGTTTTCCGGAAGGGATGTCGGTTTGTGGCTCACTGTATTGGGTAAGAGGTTTGAGGGGTACTGGGTGAGGGTTTGAAGGTGGTTTTGGGGGGATTCTCTGAAGCTCAGAGAGAGAGGTTTGCAGTCTTGCAGTATAGAGAGAGTCGCAGAATGGCAGAGTGGGGAGATGTTGTGGGCCAGGGTACCCTTATTTTCTCTCTCTTCTCAATGTCGAGATTATACTTTTGTTATATAAAAAGTACGGTTGTATCCTAAGGGCGCAGGATTCCAGATCGGGTGCAATCAGATGGTACAAAATTTGGTGCAATTACTTGGCACAAAATTTGTGCATTAAGCACCTAATTGCGCTCAATAGGGCCTTGGGCCCCACAACTGACAGGGCCTGCCCTCAAGACAGAGGGTGACTAGATAGTGATGATTTTTTTTTTTAAATTTAAAAATGGAATGAAAGAAGCCATTGTTTTTTTCTATTTTTTTGATAAGCAAGCTGGGGTTAGGCAGACCCCACAAAAGTACCATTGAGTTTTGAACTTGGAACGTTCCACCATAAAGTGATGTGCACTGACAGCTCCTACCAAACAAGGGAGCCCCAGTTGGTGGAAGAAGCAATTGTTTGGGGAAGACATCATGATTTGGTCTGGGTTTGGTTTTGACCCAAGTAGAACCAAACTTGAACTCGTCTTTCAGGTACAGTATCAGATCCAAACCCGAGTCTAATCGGGTTTACTATTAATCAAACTTTCAGGTATGAACTCTGGTCATATTATTTATCACCCTACCCGAACCCTATAGGGTTTGGTTAGGGTAAACCTGATCTCTTGGCACCCCTAATGATGATGAGTGATGAGACATTTGCTGTTCGATGGTTTGGAGTCTGGACAGTGATGCAAAGATAAACACATTGCTGGCTTGCACTGATGAGATTGGCATTTTGTGTTTTTTTGGGTGTGAAAATGCCCATAAAATATTTGTTTGGTATTGCATAGTTTTGTGATTTGTAAGAATGGATGATGAACTGGCTATTGACGTGAACCCATGATTGCCTAAAATGTTATTTGACTGTTTTTTGTACACTTGAGGGTAAAGTATTGCAAGTCAAATTATTGACAAGCTTTAAAGTTTCTTGGCTTATTGTGAATTGAATATTACAAGACTTCATTTGTGCGCTATTATTTTTACACTTTTCATCATCCATCTCACCGCCACGACCCACCACCGTCACCACCACCCTCCTCTCTCTCATTCTTTTACATTTTCTCAGTTTGTTTTTCTCATGCTACACAAACAAGCCAAAAACTTTTTTTTGAAAAATCTCATATCAAAATCTCTCATAGTCCAAACTTTTTTTTTTCTACGAGAGTTTTTCTCTTCCAAATGTGTCTTGCTTTCTTTCTATCTTGGTATCTCTTTTTTTTTCTTTATCTAGGTTTTGTTCTTACTTTTTTTGTTTGCTTGATGCATATTTTCCGAGCTTTTGGAGGAAGGAGAAGCTAGATTGTTGGTAAATTTTAGAATGTTGTTTCTGTTGTTTTGCCTCCTACTTACTTTGTATGCTCGGACTCTTTTTTCCTACTTACTTTGTATGCCCCTTATGCAAAGCAGGTTATATGTTCCCCCCCCCGAACAGGGCAGTTAGCTACATCTCATGATCGGGGGTCCCAAAGAGCACCACGTATGTAAGCATGTGCGTCTCGTATCCCCATGTTTGTCAGCATTAATTAGCGTTGGAGTTTGATGTGATTGCAAAGACTTAAGTACCCTCTCCTCCATTGGTGCAAAAAAAAATGACGGTTCTTGAAAAGGAGTGATTGTAAAGACTTAAGTGCCCCGAAGATGATTATTTAAGACCCAGTCTCTGCACTGCAGGATTATCCGAGAAAGAAATCTCCCCTGAAGGAGGCCATGAACATCAACCCTCTTACTCTCTCTCTCTCCCTTCTATTTCTGCTTCTGTGCACATCCATTAGAAGATCATACATTGCTCCATCAAGCACCGACTGACTTGCACATTGACTGTTGTGGAGCCTGATTCAAAGTTTTTACCCTTACAGGAGGAGGGTTTGGGGGCTCATCCCAGCGTGGGTAGCATCTTTCAACTCTCACTCTCTCTCTCTCTCTCCCTTCTATTTCTGCTTCTGTGCACATCCATTAGAAGATCATACATTGCTCTATCAAGCACCGACTAACCTGCACATTTACTGTTGTGGAGCCTGATTCAGAGTTTTTACCCTTACAGGAGGAGGGTCTGGGGGCTCCTCTCAGCGTGGGTAGCATCATTCAACTTGAAGAGTTGTGGAGTCTGATTTAGAGTTTTTACCCTTACAGAAAGGGGGGTCTGAGAGCTCCTCCCAGTGTGGGTAGCATCATTCAACTTGAAGAGTTATGGAGTCTGATTCAGAGCTTTTACCCTTACAGAAGGGGGGTCTGAGGGCTCCTCCCAACGTGTTCATGGCCTTTTGCTCTTACAGGAGGGGGGGGGGGGTCCGGGGGCTCATCAACCCTCTCTCGCTCTCTCTCCCTTCTATTTCTGCTTCTGTGCACATCCATCAGAAGATCCTACATTGCTCCATCAAGCACCGACTAACCTGCACATTGACTGTTGTGGGTCCTTACTGATGAGCTGCCTCTAAATTTATTCGACTCTGGGTCCTTACTGCACTTGAAGTTGAGTCGTTGTATTTTTTGTTATTCGGTGGGTGGTGAGGCCCTCCTCTACTCTCTCAAGACTCTTAGCTTGGGCAATCTTTCTTTTGATGATTGTGGTTGTAATGTATCGTTGAAGTTAAAATGGGGAATGAAATGACAATAGAAATCGCTGAAAATTTACAGAAATAAATTAGACTCAATAACGAATACACCACTTTTTACGGATTTGAAATATGACCTCCGGTTAGAGAAATATGGCCTTGACAAGTTGGTCCTAATTTGGGTAGCGATTTACAGCGATTTGCTTACTGAATAACACTACAAATCGCTATAGCGATTTGCGGAAGAATTTACAGAGCCAATACTGAGATCTCATGTTCGGGGGTTCTAAACCGCGCCACGTATAAGATGCAGACCGACATGTATCCCCATGTGGGTTGCCATCATATTGCATCGTAATTTGGTGCCGCAACAAAGACTTAAGTAACCTTTACCGCCATTCGCTTCCTCTTCCTCGGACGGACATAAATGCCCTCCTTCTAGAAAACTAAATCGTCGGTTCGTGAAAATGACAAAACTGCCCTCCATCGATATCGCGGGAAAACGTTTCGCAGAGTTTGCGTATGTAGCAAGCGTTATGTTGTATGATACAAATAGTTCAAAAAAATCCTTTCTCGCTCTAAGCACTCTACTGGAGATTCTTTGCTTTCATCTCGAGTTGCCGGAGCATCCTTTCTCTCTTACCAGAGCATTTGTTTTCGTCTTACGCGCAGTCGCAGCATCGTTGCCACCTTCTGTTGCATATTAGTTGTTACTGTTGCTTACTCTACAGTTGGAATATCCAAATTCTCATCGTTTCGGTGAGTTTCGTGTAAGTTTTCTTTCTTCAATCTGAAGATTGCTTCTTATACAAGGATTTGTATTATGAACCCAAATATTCCGACGATTTCTAATGATGATGATCGTGTATTGTGTTGTGCAGGTTAGCAATGTCTGCGCCTCATCAGATTAGAGATACCCCGTCGTTCTATGGGTTGTCTATTAGAGAAGTGATCCGCCAGTCCCATCTATCTAAAGTTTTTGAAAGATACCAAAATATACTTAAGATTGAGAACGATGAAGACAGGGAAATAGCCTTGGAATCGTATTATGCGGAGGATTATCCATCAGATATCGAGGCTGCGGACCAAAGGAAGAACTCTGAAGAACGAAAGATGCAGAACAAGGATGACGAAGAGAAGGCAAAGGCCAAAAATATTGATGAGAATATAAATAGAAGACGGAGGATTAACGCACAGCAGATGGAAAAGAGGAAGAAGAAGGCGGAGGAGTGGGAAAGGGATGTTAGCAATATGCTGGCGGAGGCTCATAGGAGAAACTTGGAGAGTAGAGCAATGCGACACATGGCAAGGCTACTGAAGGAGGCGGAGGAGAGGCGAAGGCAAATGAATAAGGAGGAGGAAGAGAAGGAACAGAATATTCCTCAGTTTGAGAAAGAAAAGGAAAGGCGAAAGAGGGAGTTGGAGTTCGAGGAAGCTAAGGAAATGCAAAGGCAACAGAAGGAGAATGAGGAAAAGAAGAAAAGGCAACGGAAGGAGAAGGAGGAGGAGGTAGAGAATGAAAGAGAAAGGAAGAAGCAGGAGGAAGAATTGCAGGAAAGAAGGAAACAACAACTGCAAGAGAAAGAAAGGCGGCGGAAAGAGAAGGAGGAAGAAAAAGAAAGGGAAAGGAAGAAGCAGGTGGAAGAACTGCGGCAAAGAAGGAAACAAGAAATCAAAGAGAAAGAAAGGCGGCTGAAGGAGAAGGAGGAGGAAGAAAAGGAAAGAGAAAGGAAGAAGCAGGAGGAAGAGGCGAAAATGGAGAGACAAAGGAAGCAGAAGGAGGAGGAGATAAAGGAGAGAGAAAGGAAGGAGAAGGAGGAGGATGCGAAAAAGGAGAGAGAAAGGATGCAGGAGGAGAAAAGGGAGAGAGAAAGGAATGAGAAGCAGGAGGAAGAGAAAAGGGAGAGATAAAGGAAGGAGAAGGAGGAAGAAAAGGAAAGGGAAAGGGAAAGGGAAAGGGAAAGGGAAAGGAAGAAGCAGGTGGAAGAACTACGGCAAAGAAGGAAACAAGAAATCAAAGAGAAAGAAAGGCGGCTGAAGGAGAAGGAGGAGGAAGAAAAGGAAAGGGAAAGGAAGAAGCAGGAGGAAGAGGCGAAAATGGAGAGACAAAGGAAGCAGAAGGAG
The DNA here is from genome assembly GCF_984573655.1 of Nuphar pumila. Classification (NCBI taxonomy): domain Eukaryota; kingdom Viridiplantae; phylum Streptophyta; class Magnoliopsida; order Nymphaeales; family Nymphaeaceae; genus Nuphar; species Nuphar pumila. The sequence continues at coordinate 53,456,432 of NC_143250.1, read as the reverse complement.
GAGGAGATAAAGGAGAGAGAAAGGAAAGAGAAGGAGGAGGATGCGAAAAAGGAGAGAGAAAGGATGCAGGAGAAAAGGGAGAGAGAAAGGAAGGAGAAGGAGGAGGAGAAAAGGCAGAGAGAAAGGAAGCAGAAGGAGGAGGAGGAGAAAAGGGAGAGAGAAAGGAAGGAGAAGGAGGAGGAGGAGAAAAGGGAGAGAGAAAGGAAGGAGAAGGAGGAGGAGAAACGCGAGAGAGAAAGGAATCAGAAGGAGCAGGCGGAAAATGAGAAAGAAAGGAAGCAGAAGGAGGAGGAGGAGAATAGGGACAGAGAAAGGAAGCAGAAGGAGGATGAGAAAAGGAAGGCGAGAGAAAGGCATGCGACGGTAGAGCCGGTAGAGATGGAGATTGAAAGGCAGTTGGAGGCAGTGGACCCACCAGAAAGTCCCAGGTTGGAGGGAGAACAACAGAAAATAGCGACCAAGGTAAATATATCCGTCCTGTCTGCGAAGATTTAATAATATGTTTAGCGATTTTGGTATAGCGATTACTGTGTTAGGTATTGATATTTATAGCGATTACTGCGATAGTATGTCTGCAACCGATATTATTTATAGCGGTTAGTAGAATAGTATTTATAAGTACAAATGGAAGTAATTTATAATTTGTAGGAATAATATGTTATTTTGTGTTACAGGGAGGTCACAGGAGAAGTAGAGCACCAGGTGAAAAGCTCGGAGGTCGCTGTCAATGGCCTGTAGTTCTGTCTTGGTATGGTCAACTGAGTGCATATCAGAAGGACCGACTACGAAATATGCACTTCGGTGGCCTTTTGGACCAACAATATTTTGAAACTTGCTGGAATACCATGACTCACCTGGTAAATAAGTTGAATGATAAGACTAACACATTCTAGTTTGATTCTTTTGAGATCACCATAACTCTAGAGGATGTGGCGAGGATCACTGGCCCTAAGTGCGATGGCAGTGCTGTCCTATTACGGCATTCAAACTATAACGCAAGGGAAAACTGCACTGCCCTTCTAGGAATGTCGATGGACGAATGGAGTCAATGTATTTCTGGTGGAAGCAATTCCACATCAATGAAGGTCTCAATTTTTCGTAATAAATGGGAAGGCCACTCCGCTACTTGTGCATCTGAAACAGCTGACCAAGAGTTGTGCGGCTTCCTTCTATATTTTTTTGCTCTTACATTATTTTCCGATTGTTCTGGTTCGAGAATAAGTTTCATGTGGCTGCAGTACCTGGCAGACTTAGACGAAGTCGACAACTATGCCTAGGGTGCCGCTATGCTCGCACACCAGTACAGTCAACTCCACCGTGCGAGTAATGGTACGAAAACAGTTGGCGGATTTTGGCCATTTGTTCAGGTATTTGTTGATTACATACTTAGTATTTGTAGACAAATCTCATTGCAGTCTGTGGCGTTGCTAATAATATTTTTTTTGTTAGGCCTGGGCGTTGGAACATATTATCCCATTGCGTCCACGGTGTGGCCCTCCGATTTGTGGTTTTCCAAAGATCGGTCGCTGGGCCAGAATAAACGTTGTAGTTTATAATGCTAAGTCCATTTTAGATGGGCTGCAATTAAATGAGGTAAACGTTCTAAAATTGTTTACAATCGCGTCAGCATTTACCATTGAGTATTATAAATCGTTGTAATGTTCAGCATTCTTAAGTATACATCGCTGCAGGATTGTCTTTCGTAGTGCATATCGTTGTTGCCATATCATGCGTAAATAAATTTTAATATATTTGTCATTCGTTATTAAAAAGAATTACCAATGTACAGGTTTTGTGGAGACCTTATGGAGATGGGGGCGATGATGAAGACGTTGTTGCGGAGGCTGCTAGATTGTCTGACCGCGATTTGTGGCTATTCTGCAATTTTGAAGCCGAGTTGCAGCAAGGTAGTCGAGTTCTCCTACAATCTGGCTTGGGGCAGTCTATCCCAAATAAGCCTTTGGAGGTGAGAAGGAAGATAAATATTGGTGGGGGCAGGCACGTGAATTGGAGCGATCGCTACAGGGACAAATTATTAAATTGGAACTCAGGTGGTTTCCCTGCCGTATCGTATGATCATGAAGGACGACAATTTGATCCCTTCTATTTCGAAAGCTATTGGGAACCAATGCGGTGAAATCGGAAGATTGAGAAAATTGTCAACCCATGCCTCCCAACTGTCCCTTCTCATGTTGTAGCCCAGCCTCTACAACCAAAACGTCGTCTCGCTTTGGTTAATATGACTAGTCCCTCAGTAACAAATCACGAGGAAGACCGAACACTTGCTCCAAAAGAGAAGACTGTCTCTGCCGCAAGGTTCGAACTTATTGAGAGGGAGAATAAGAAATTAAGGACAGAAGTAAGCACTATGGGCATTCAATTGAATGCAGTGGTGGACATGATGACCAGTCTTCTTAGGCAAGGTTTCGCAACGAAGAGGCCACCCAGGATAGACAGTCCACCAATAAAAAGTGAGAGACAAGTCTATGAAATTTCATCAGATTCGTCCAGTGACTCAGAATAAATCCTAGATTTTCATTTTTATCACGCTATACATTTGTTGTAATTGTATAATGAGTTGCGGTAACGTGAAATTCTTTTACTGTTTAATTCTTTATTATTACATCTTTCCGACTTTGGGTCTCGGTAATAAATAAACTTTAAATGAAAATAGATGTTTCTTCAGAAATCGTGACATTGCCTAACCTCTTTGGCATCGCTAAGATATAGCATTTCTGTTTAGCAATCGCTGTATTTGTCTTCGCCTCGAAAGAATACCGCACAAAGTATTGGCGATCTAAGCCATGAACAATAATTTAATGAGTTCTGACGACACAAAGGTTTGTATCCATATACGATAATCGTGAAAAGGTATTTGTGTTAAATAATCAATAGATAAGGAAAGGATTTGTTGCCATCGCTGGATACTTCATGCTTTGAGTCGGAGAGCATCGCAGCATAGTGATTTGTGGGTATTGTTCGAATGTCAAATCACACGTGGAAAACGTATTTTTGAATATTTAAAACTTAATGAGCGGCATGAAAAGACGTATTTTTGAATACTTCGAACGCAAGCATTTAATTTGGCGGCGGTTATAAAAAAAAGGCGGCATGCGAAAAGCCGTATTTATATTTTTTTTAAACGCAATCAATTAATTAGCGGGCTGTTTTCAAAAAATGGCTGCACGTTAAAGGACTTTACCTTTGTAGGTGAGGACGGCGTTTCAGTATCTGCGTTGCAAAGGTGCCATCGATATCTCCGTCCAGGCATGGCACCGAAGAAGGGGACAATCGGAGCAATACGACCAGCCATGGCGGCCAAGAAGAGGACGAGTGGAGCAATACGACCCGGCACGACGCCAAAGACGATGGGAGCACTACGACCGGGTACGGCGGCAACGGAGAGGACGATGGTAGCAAAACGACCAGGCACGGCGCCAGAGGAGTGGACGAGGGGAGAAAAACGACCAGGCACGGAGCAAACGGATAGGAGGATGGGAGCTAAACGACCAGGCACAGCGCCAATGGAGTGGACGATGGGAGCCAAACGGCCACGCACGACCCTGAACAAGAAGACAACGACATCCACAGTACCAGGACTAGCGCTTAAGAGGTATATTTTTTGAAACGCCTGAGCGGTTTAGTGAACATTTGCCTTTTCATGTCGTATTTGGACTAGTGTTGTTTACTGTAGACAATAATTTCAATGTCCAATCCTGAATACCACGCTCATGGTGCACTCAGTGCAACATCCACAGTCTCGGGTGGGCGGCAACACCCTGACGAGTTCGTAGATGACATCGAGCAGATGCAAGATGAATTTGCAGATGGGAACACTATCAGTAATTTTGTAAGTATTTGTCCACTATCAATTTCTAGGTCATCGATTTGCATGTTCTGAAGTTCGTAAATTTGTGCAACCAGACAATGTATGATTTTGTCAATTACATTCAGAGCAACCCAACGAGCAATACAGTACGCATTATCAGCCCGTATTTCATGGTATGTCTGGGCTGCTGTTGTTCTGTTTGTTTTCATGACGTACTCACGTTTCTTGGTGGTTAAACCTTGCTATTTCGTGCAACAGATGTACGTCCGGCGAAAGCCATACGACATAGAATTCGCAGATGCACTACCTTGTTGGAACAACGATGATGAGTGCATAGACATTTCGAAATTTGGAAAGGTAAGTGAACAAACCTCTTATCCAAGGTTTATTCGTAACATCCCCATCACGATAAGTCTCTAGAATGAAAAATGATTTTATCGATTCACATATTTTACTTCCTACACTCTGGCAACATCCAGACTATTGGGTCCTATACGAGATGAATTTTTAGGTAAAACAACTATGGTGCTACAACTCATTGGACTGCCACAGTGGCGTAGAACGCAATGCTATGCATTTGGTAAGCTTGTGCCCAAAGGTGAAGTAGCTATTCGAGGTGGACCGGACTGTAATATATTAACTCTTTTTCACAGGCGGGATTCCTTAACGGGCTTATGGGTGTCGACATTGCCGAGTGGATGTTGCTCTGTGCTGACGATGCTCCGTTACAAAGTAATGGGGTCGATTGTGGCATATTCGTAATGAAGCATATTGAAGCAATATACAATGGAGAAGTACCTTGTTTCCACGCTGTATGAGCTTCGTATCCGATGTTATTGGGTATTCCTGTTATATATTGGTTTCACATTACCTATTTTGTTGCAGGAACATATGCCGGAAATACGCGATGAAATATGCGGAAAATTGATTGAGTTTAAAACGAACGGCAGACAGAATAGTATAAAGTGAAACCTATCGATTGCTCTGTCTGTACAACCTAACGAGCCCCTCCATCACCGTTCTCGCCGTCCTCCTCGACAACAACCCAGTCGGTGCAGTCGCGCTGAGCTCCGCCAAGTCCTCTTCCTCTCCCTAGCGAGGTCTCAGCGGATTTGTCGTTCCGGTGACGGGTGTTCATCTCGTTCCGGTGACAGGTGTTCTATGAAAAGTAAATTATATTCAGAAATAGTTTTGTGTTGTATACGCATAACCAATGCTGGTAAAGTTGTTCTTAAGCAATGAAGAATATTGTACGGCAAAAGATATTTCTAAATATCGCATTACGTGAACTTATCAATAAGAAAGGTTTGTTCTCAGAAATTGCTGTATTGATGAACCGACGGTAATGTACACCTAAGGCGATTTCTTGAGACGTACTTGTGGATTTATTTGAGACCCAAAGATTCGGTCCAATCGCATTGACTACGATTCAGAATAGCCCTCTGGCATGACATTGTTTTCATTAATGCGGAGTGCTTTTTTATTTAAGATTTGCTTTTGGTTTAATGAAACTGACGTATATACTCGAAAACTGACGGAGGGTGATAGGACGTTTCATTAATATTTGAATGACACAACCAACAGTTCCACTTTGCTTCGCGAATAAGGAACCGACAAAATCGACAATTCCTGCATAAACGACTTATTCTTGAATCGAGTGCATAGGCGGCTTCGACGCAGTTGTCGTATCCGTCTATACCTTTTTCATACGTCTGTAAGATCATAATTGAAGAAACTGTTGTTTAAAATTCAAGCAATTTTCAAATGCTGGCACAGGTTTTCATGGTCGTAGCAGTGTAGTTTGACGTTAGACCACCAAGCGTATCGCTTTGTACTATTCGTAAAATACGAATGCGACATTAATGGCTCTTATTCATCACCTTTTTCATATGCCAGCAATAAAGCGATGTTTAAGCATACAACATTTCATAGCGATGTTGAATATTATCATTTCGAACATTAAAAGTCTTTGTTCATTGCACACATCGCAGTCTCACCCTGCGACTGTCAATCACGCGGGTTGAGCGCACATCTTTTATCAATTACAAGCCTTTTAGATCCTCGCGACCCCTCCGTCAGTTTCTCCTCCGAAATTAGAAAGGACGTCAACTTTTTGCAGAGTTCTTCGCGGAATCCGGGTATATCAACCTGCAAAAACAGATTGTAAACTAGAAGCAATAGACATGCCCTTAATTCCGAATAACAGAGGCCAAGGAATGGCATACAACGTCGAAACATGGTTCTGCACCATTGTATATCGCTTCAATGTACTTCATTACAAATACGCCGCAATCAACGCCATTATCTTGTAAAGGAGCATGGTATGCCGTGCGATAGATTCACTCGCTGACATCGACTCCCAAAATGGCTATGAAGAAACCGATCTGAGAATAATGCGACCGAAAGTAAATTCATGACCCTAGTACACTACACGATACTCATATAGATGGAATCTTACGAGATGGGAAATGTCTAGCCGTAAACCACTGTCAACTTCCAACGAATTGTAACACCATAGTTGTTTTTCGCGTAAATCCATCACGTATAAGACCCAATGCTTTTCAGACTGTCAGAGTGTAGGAATCAATATCTGCAAATAGATCGAAAAAATGTTGTTACCACTGTCACGCTGTAATATTGCACTGTAGGTTTGTTTGCTTACCTTTTCACTTGTCATAAGGTCTCTGCAGTGATTACCGTTAACCCAATAAGGTTTTCCGTCTTGAAATCCACTGGAGTATGGCAAACGGCGTAATATAGTCTGCAAACCGAAAGAAACATTGCTAACACCAACGTTAACATACGAATCAATTGTACTAAATCAATAATGAAAAACAACATAAAATACAACCGATATACCATGAAATATGGGCTGACGACGCTCACAGTCTGGCTTGGTGCGTTGCTTTTAATATAATTTACGAAATCAGATATAGTCTGTTTGCAGCAAATATGGTGTTGTATTGATCATACGTACACATGGCTTACGTTTATAGACAACTACTACTAGTTTCATACTAACAAAATTACTGATCATGTTGCATTGTGCGAATTCACTGTGCATTCGGTTGATGTCCTCCAGGAGTGATTGACTAAGTTTTCGCCCGACTTCGTCGGTGGATGTTCGACTGAAATGAATGTGGACATTGCAACGGCCGATATTTAAATTACATTATATAGTACACAAAAACAAATCGCAAAAAACGCATGAAAGAGACGGATTTTGCTGAACATGTAGACTATGTGTAGACAATATACCCATGATTCGCCATTGTTGGTCGTGTAGCTGTCTTCGTCTGCCTCACCGACTACAATTTTCTATGTTCGAGGGCGGATCTTCAGGTTTATGAAGGAACCGTCGGTTTGGTTGTTGCTGGTTCACGAAGTAGAAGACAAACACACCTTCCAGTGCTTGTGCGACTATTTATGACCTAAAAGATGTACTGCTCAACCAACATGATCAATGAATACTGTACGACAACTCAAACATTTATGGGTATCCGTTGGAAAATACACATTGAGTAGCCTTTTATTTATAATATATGGATACAACTTTTCACAAGATAACAATAATGATTTCAAAAGGCAAGTGGAGGTGTCGGGAACGCGAAAGATTTGCTGGAGAAGAAGTTGACTGGAGGTGTATGGCGATTTGTGGTTATCGTTGAATAACGATCTGTGGCATCGCAGCACAGTGATTGACAGTCCTACGCTGCGATGCCACACATCGCAGCACACTTGAACAATCATTCGCATCACGCTAAGATTGACAGTCCAACAATAATCAACAACGTTCTACATTGCGATGCCACATATCGCTATTCAACGATAACCACAAATCGCCATACAGTGAAGTCATCATTCGCCTTCCTGCAGAAGCAAAAACCCGCTATCTATCGATTTGAACATATTCAACCACGAACCGCAAGTCGTCAATGACAAACGAGTATAAACTCTCAAAAAATCCGGCATTGTGGAGATCGGGTCATGCAAAGAGGCATGACAACTAAGTTAATAGCCCACACGAGATTCCTGTGTCCCAAACCTATCTGTCGACTGCATCATAGCCTGTCATGAAAGAGAAAATATTAGACACTGAATTAAGTTTCACAAGAAATGCATACCTCCTCGCAACATCGATTACATACCAAAAGCCTTGTAAAACTGTAGCGATCGTTGCCGGAAATCTGGTCGGGAGGAATGTAGGTTTGAACGTTTGCTGGTACTTCTGCAGGGTATTGCTGCATGATGGACATTACACGAGTTAGCTATTTGACAAGCTTCACGCAATGGGAAGCAATATAATGTTTTACATACCTGTTCATTCGAAGGGCTTTGTTGTTTTTTATTACAGGTTGGTTGTTTCTTAGTCCTTTTCTTGCCAACCAATTCTAGTGCACCCTTTGCCCTTCGACGACTGCAATCAGAGGCAGGTTTTCTTTTGATACCCTGCGCTTCATGAATATGTCCATCATAATCAACAATGTTCACTACTGACTTGTTGAAGATAATGTTTACGCTTCGACGCAACTTCTCGGGAGTGTCAAGCGAGACATGATTTTGACCTACGTTGTTCGATCCCATTATCTTCGGCTGGTATTCATTCGCTGCAACAGACTTAATGTGAATTAACTCCACGTTTTCAAGTAATTCTGTTGCAGCTTTTCTCACACATGCATAGCCTTCTTCGCTTCTCGATGCCAAATCAGCAACATGCATGAATGACCTACACAGTTGTTGGTAACGGGAGGCTATGTGGCACTTCTCGTCAACACCAGATTTACTCGCATTGTCCATAACGAGCATTTCAATCTTCGCGTGTCTCGTCCATCTTCGCATTACGTAAGACTCAGGTATTTCTTGTATCTTCTCTTGATTGAGTGCCTTTAATGCATGACAGCATAGGATACCTTTGAATTCATACATTTTGCACGAACATTCTACCCTTCCGTTGTCGACATTGTACGTGACATGTGTTTCTTGTCTTTCCTGATGCTTTTTGCCCTGACAAAAAATATGGTATTTGTGCATATTCTCGGTTTGCACCAGTTCTTCTATTTTGCAATTCATGACATGCAACACCTCTTTCTTGATCCATTCAAATACAGTTAGTGTATACAGAGCTGCAGGTCGCATCAATATTTTCATGCCAAAAGTTAGAGGTCGTGTATTGAAGCATTTCACGTCTTGTTCAAACTCATTCTGTCTTAGACCGTCTACAAATAATTCATATTGTTCCATAAAACGAAACATTGTTAAACATGAATACAGGGTTTTCTTCAGCGTGGCATGCATAGATTCGGCTCTTTGTGTGCTTATCATACCTGCACAAAAGTATTGTCTTCCATATGCCAATGCCCACTTCTCTTTTTCTGCATATAAATTTTGTAACCACAGACAGTCAGCAAGGTTGTATGTCTTAATCATTTTGTCCCAATCTGACTTAAAGATGACCTCGTCTACATTATGAAGTACACACCTTGTAAAATGTTTGTCAAACCCTGTATTCTGATTAAATATGTGTCCTATGTTCTTTGCTGCATTTTGAAAGATATGCCACAAACACAGGCGATGATGTGCATCTGGCCACACATGAAGCACTGCAGCCGCAATTGCGTGATCACCATCTGTAAGTACAGTTTCAGGATGCTTCCCGTTCATTGCCTGTGTAAATACTCTGAACAACCACTCAAAGGTTTCCTTGGTCTGGTCATACACAAAAGCACCGCCTAATATACAACTCTGTGCGTGATGGTTCACTCCCACAAACTGCGCAAATGGCCACTGTTCAGTGTTAATCTTTACTGTAGTATCAAACACAAGCACATCATTGAACCATTCATAATCTAATCTAGACCTTGAATTTGACCAAAACATATTCACAGCATATCCATCTGCGTCCACTTGCATTGCACTAAAGAAACCATGTTCATTGCTTGATTTATTCTGTAAGTAACGAACCAAACAACATATTTCTCCGTTCTTCATGTTATCTGTCCTCTTCCGGCTCAAGTGGTTTCTAAGATCCAAAGGTGTGAATGGCACATTTTCGTGACCACCATCTATGCGGGTAAACAAATTGTATGTCTTCCTTGGTGCAATGCCGGCGCTATCGGCTATTTCAGTCATTGCAGCATGCGCTACAGTTACTTTACGATGTGACCTTAGCATAGGAGTCATAAATGATGCAGATAAATCATGATTATGATCACTGATTAAAGTACGCACGGCAAATTTCCCATTCGGATGTCTTCTCAAAACCAATCTCGCCTGACATCCACATCTTGATTCTGGCGTGCTCCTAGTTGGATTTCCCATTGATTTCTTCCAACCTTGCTTGGAACAGACATATGTCTTTCTAACCAAGACACCCTGTGTATTTTTTGACCAAGAAAACCTTCTCACACTGAAGCCAACTTTTAAGGCATAATCATTGTAAAATTTATATGCATCTTCTTCGTTATTAAAATGCATTCTTTCTACAGGAACATAGTCAAGTGCAATTCCATGTACATTCCCAGTTCCTACGGTTTTATTAAGTGTACTGACATCAAAATCAGGATCATTATTGAATTGCATTTCTTCTCCTGGAACATTGAAGTCAAGTGTACTTCCGTGTACATTCCCGGTGCATACACTTTTATTATGTGCGCTGTCATGGTAGTCTACCTCATCATTGAATTGCATTTCTTCCACTGGAACATTCAAGTCAATAGTGAGTCTAATGCCTGCACCCTTCTTTTCATGTACATCGTTAGTGTAGATGTTCAATTCTTCAGTTGGGTCATAAGTATAGATATTCAATTCTCCAGATCTTTCTATTGATTGAGCTACATCGTCTTTATTACAACCTGATGATAAGCTCAATAATGTTTTAAGCAATATATCAATTTGTGTTTGCAGCAACATAGCAAACAAGTCGATATTATCTCACAAAAACGAGAGTCTGTTACTAATACAGCGGTTTGAGATACAATGCATATAATGAGTGAATGTAGGATACCTGATGGGGTAGAGGCCCTTCCTAGCATCTGCAAACAAGCATTCCTGTCAACAGGTCCCAGCGTCTTACAAATATCGATAAGTTTCCAACCTTCGTAAGAACAAGATCTACCTGCAATAACCAAACAAAGCCTTAATGACACACAAGACGACATGCCTTCTTCATCGATAGCATGATGCTGAGAAGCTACTCACGCCGCCTTGATGGAACTGGTTGGAATGTTTGTGCATCATTGCTTTCTTCCTTAATGCCTAACAACAACGACAAATAAAAGAAGACAGTGGAATGTTTTGTAAGCAATTTATCAATTTCCGTTAGCAAGCGACATAGGTTTACTACGATTTAATCAGGATGCATATAAGAACGGATACCACTAGGGTTACGCAAGTCAAAGCAACGATTTAATGAATGAAAGTATCAAAGCAAGTGCGGTTTGATGTTTGCTTATGCTGAGCATCGACGTGTCGCTTACCATGCCAATAAAATAAACATGTCGTACATGTGTGTTGACGATAACGCTCTCATAATATCCACGAGGCTCTAAAGCGAGTTCAATAGAAGTCGCTGAGAGAGCAACGACATGCATGCGAAAATCGCCCCGCCATGCGTGTCAAGATGTGTTTCTGCACCCAAACATTTTCAAAGTCTGTGTACAAATATCTTACAAATACATATTACAAAACATATAATATCTTACAAAACGATATGTATAGCGATTTGTCAGATATTGAAAATCGATACGGCAGTTCAGTATTTATAACTTACAACTCGACGATACAAAAACATACTATCTAAAAGGTCGATAAATATATCGCACAATAAATTACAAATCGATAAGGAAGAACTTGAACATAATAGCAAACAAATCGATATTAACTAACAAAAATGTATCTCACAAAAATGAGAGTCCGTTACTAATACAGCGGTTTGAGATACAATGCATATGATGAGTGACTGTAGGATACCTGATGGGGTAGAGGCCCTTCCTAGCATCTGCAAACAAGCGTTCTTGTCAACAGGTCCCAGCGTCTTACAAATATCGATAAGTTTCCAACCTTCGTAATAACAAGATCTACCTGCAATAACCAAACAATGCCTTAATGGCACACAAGACGACATGCCTTCTTCATCGATAGCATGATGAGATGAAAAGCTACTCACGGTGCCTTAATGGCACTGGTTGGAATGTTTGTGAATCATTGCTTTCTTTCATGATGCCTAACGACAGCAGAAATGAAGAGAAGACACTGGAATGTTTTGTAACACAAGGCAGGCATGAGAAGGCGTCAGTGTGTTGTACAACAGGATAAAAAACAAGGCGGAAAGCTCGACTGGAGACGAAGGCAAAGTTTGGGTTGATAATGGGAGCAACTGTTACAGCAGATGGCGCAGGCGAACGTCTCCACTTTAAATGGTTAACATCAAACTTTCTGGATGGAGGACTTTTTTGTCCTTTTCCCCACCCGTCGTTTCACAACTTTTGAATGGACGATATTTTTGTCATTTTCTCGAACCGTCATTTCAGGGCAAGAAAAGCAAGTAAGGGTGATTAAGTCTTTGCAACAGCACCAGAGTCCGATGCAAAGTTATGTCAACATACACGGGAATACGAGCCCCATGTGCATGAATACGTGGCGCTCATTTGATCCGCCGAACACGGACGTGGGATTCAGTGAATCATCGGGGGCGAACATACACAACCCTCTCCCCCTTATGTGTTGCATTCTGTTTCCTTGATTCTTTATTTTTTATTTTTTGTGGTATTGATGGATGTATGTCTTTTGCGCTATTGGGGTAGAGAGATGGCATGAGATTGTGAAGATTTTGGGAATCATAGCTAAATCAAGGACTTAAGGGGTTCTTTATGTTGCAGTACATTTTAACATTAATTTCAAAAGGGTAAAATTTTGGTGGATGGTAAGGTTTGAACAGAGGCTTCGTTTTTTATTTTGTTGTAGTCTTTGTAGAGAAAATGTAGAGTGAAACTGACCTTAACTTGATATGATTATTTGGAGTTGGTTATGTTCAAATCATTGGCTAGCATGATGAGGACAAGCAGTAAGTGTTGGATTCTAAATTCTATTATTACTTTTTACGTATTTATTTATTTATTTATTTTTTGTGCTTCACATTTTGTTGGTTTTTTTTTTTATACTTTTTCAGGTACGTATGGAAATCAAAGGCTGACGGATCATTGGTTGAGCCAAAGAAAACATGGAATGAGCCACTTGGTCGTGGCACACAAGCTAGGTTGCATGAGTTGAAACTCTTAAGTTTTTTTTTGGGAACCAGTGTTTGAGGGATTTTACAAGGAATTCGAAAAGATAGAAAAACTGAATTTCAAGGAAAATGGATTTTAAAGGAATTATTGGTTCTCTATTGTTTGGAAGCATAAGTAACATTTTAAAGGATTCAGGCTTTCAATTCCTCCTAATTTCTCCCTATGTTTGGTTGTAGGTGAGTATAGTTGTAAGTAGAGGTGGGCAATGGGTAGGGCAACCTAGCCCAGAATCGTCATGGGCCAGGCTTGAGTCTATAAATTAGGTCCAAGTTTGATTCAACTGAGCCAAAATAGATTGGTCTGCTGCTCGGCTTGACCCGTGTAATAAGCCTGACTTGACCCTATTAAGCCCACAAGCATAAGGGGCTGTGTTTTGACCAAGCTAGTTGGGTCAGCGGCTGATCCATTAGAGGGCCGGGTCAACCTGTTGCCCACCCCTAGTTGTTAGCCTCTTAAATGCACTATTATTGCAGTTAATAATGAAGTATAGGATTTGTTGATAGAAAATAGGGTAAAAATTTTGAACCATCAGAAATTTAAGAACCCATTGAAATCCTTGTGATTCAAGGAGTTGTAAATACGGAGTTAAATTTTGAAATTTTTGGCATTTGGAGTTGGGCGGACTCTCAATCGACATTTACGCTTCCTTTCACTTTCCTCTCCCAAACACACTCCAAATCCGTTTAGACCTTGCCACATCATGTAACTGTCTCTGACACCCTCCCAACTCTTCTCGTACCCTTTTCCTAACTAGAGCCTTAATTAAAACCAAAGTTGAAAGGTTAGAAATGAATTGCCTATTTTTCTTTCTTTCAATTCCTTCCTTCATTATATCTTTATTTTTGTTGGTGCTATTAAAGTTGCTCCATGCTCTAATTTTTTTTTTCTACATTTCATCTAAACTATAAAGTTCACCAACTCTTTGAAATTAATGACTGTGATACTTAAGAGTGAAGAAAACCAAATGTAGTTTGTTGCATGAAAACCAAATAAGTTTTAGCAATATTTGATTTACATTATTTTGTGTAAAAATGTTTGGTTGGTAGAATGGTTTCCCTATTTTAGGCGTTTGTTACACAATCAAGGGAAGCCACTTTCCCTTAAAAGGGACACCTAGAGAGAAGGCGCTTTCCGTGGGGAAATACCAATCCATTTTGATAGGAAACCTTTTTTTTTTTTTTGGGGCATTTGTTATGTAGGCTCCACTACATATTTCTCATTGAGATGTCTGTTTTACTTCTGTCAAGGAAATTGACCCTTTTCCCTATAAAAGAGAATCCTTTTCATAGGAAAAGTCATCTTTCCTTTAAAAGAGAGCCCTTTTCATCGGAAAGGCCATGAAACACACCTAATTGGGGGAAGCAACTTTTAATGAACTTTTTTTAATACGCGGAATCTACAAAATATGTGATTTTCTTTTGCCCGTGACATTATTACTCCAGGAAGTCGACACTGAAAATGAAAACTTCCAAGTCTGCAACAATAAGTGGTGGACATCAGCACTTGGTGCACGTAGACAATGAGAATAAGACACCCTTAGCACCAGAGAGCTCTTACATGCACCCCCATTGGATGGCCCATTTCCAACTCTTTTCGTACTCTTTTTGTTTTAAAAGACTACATTCTTGGGGAAACAGATCAGGTCATGCTGAACATGAGCGTTTTTGCTCATGCCGACATCGTGGCCGTCTGTTTGCATTTTGGATGAATGCCACGTGGTTTTATTGACTTTTGAGCTTTTTTAAATGCAAATCGGATGGCCACGATGTCAGCATGAGCAAAAACGCTCATGTTCAGCATGACCTGATCTGCTTCCCATTCTTGGTGTGTGCAGCTGATTTCCTGAAATTGCTGCTTATCATCATAAAGCACCTCATGAGAGGATGCATTAGTTGTTTCAATGCATTTTATGACGGAGGGTTTTATTGATATATTGAACATTATTAATGCTATTAAAGAAGTCACATATTCTGTGAATACAGATACTTATTGATGGACCGCACAGCTGAACATTCTTTGTCAGCATCGCCCTACAAAGACTGTCCACTATGCTTGATCAATCAAAGCACCTAGTCTTACTGGTGTAATTTAGTCCAAATGCAGCCTCTACGAGAGAATTATGTTTGGAATTAAGTGCAAGCATAAGCATATGTCCTGTCTATATTCTTGTATCCAAGGCAAGAGTAGACAGCGACAGCAGCTCAGCAAGATTTTATATATATATATATATTTATATATATAAAGGACCTCCTAATTGGAGCTCAAACGAGCCTGTTGTTTTGATCAAATCTGATTCTATAAAATGTGTTCAATATGGCTAAAATGGTAGGACTAGACCCAGGAATCATATTTTTTGGTATAAAAAATTATGATTTTTAGAGGGTTGAAAATTTGGTACATTATAAGTTATTGATTTTTCATCATTGAAAAATTCAACATACACAGAGAAAAAATATGATCCAAGGGTTGGTGTAAGATCCACAAAATTTCAACAAAATATCTAAATAAATGTAAGAGGTATTTTATATAAAAATATTATATAAACCTAAAATATGAAACAAAAAGATGTCAACGAACCAATTATACTTACGATGTATATATTTTTGCAAATATATGTTCAAACAGTTAGAGAGCCAAAACTCTCCTTAAATAAAATTAAGAAATTTCAACGAGACAACTCGCTTAATTTCATCGATAAAAAGAAAATGGTGTACTCATATTTTTTCATAAAAAATATAGGCAAAACCCCAAAAATACATGAGACCCAAAAAAGTATCCGATGAACCCCATAAAAATATCTCACCAAAAATATCTTATGAGCCTCACAAAAAGATCTCGTAGAATTATGAGATGGGTCTCATAGGAACATAGAAGTCATTTTGTTACTTCACTACTAAGTTTAGATCTTGAATTAAGTGGGTTAACTGGGTCGGATCCAGACCACATGTGGATTCAAGATCCACAAAATGTCTATAAATAAAAGGAGACCCCTCTTAGAAAATCGTCTAACCTTCTCTCTCTAGCCACTCTCCTCTTTCTTGCTTCTAGCCTATACCAAGCCCACTGGTAGTGATGTTGGACCTACCTAGCCCAGGTTGAGCCTAGTTAGTCAAGATCCACTTGACTTACCAGGTTAGTCTTTCTCTCTCTACCCTTTTCTTGGTCATAGCCAAGGTCAAACCCACTTGACCTAAACTTAGCTTACTTGAAGTGAGCTTAGACCCACTCAACATAGACCAAACCCAGTTGAAACAAAACCCCTTAGCCATGATTGCTTGAACTCCTTTATCATTCCATTGACTATGTCCAACTCATCTGACCTCGCCTAGCCTTGTTGAGGTAGGTTCAAATCCAGTTGGACCTAAGCTAGGTCCAATCTAGTTTTTGGTCTAGTCTTCATCGTATCATCATTTCATTGAAAGCTGCAAGAGACATTCTTGGTTGTAACCATATCAGACATAAAAGGCATATCAACCATGACCTAGGAGTGCTTTAACCACCTCGTTGAAGCACTGCCACATAGCTTGGGTAGGTTTATGCACCAAACAATGCCAAAGTTCTACTCTTCTTGATATATATGTATTTGCTTATGCTTTTGAGATTATCATCGCGTCGAACGATGCCAAGGCTCATGCTATCCATAATATATATGTATTTGCTTATGCTTTTGAGATTGCTGTCACGTCAAATGATGTCAAGGCTTCTGCTTTCTGTAATATATACGTACTTGCTTATGCATTTAAGATTTTTGTTGCGTCGAACGATGCAGTCTTCTGCTTTTCGCAAATATATACGCATTTACTTTTTTCAAGTTATTTAGTTCGACTTCACCAGCCGAACCTTAAATATGATTTCACTTACGTCGTAGCGCTATATCGTGCACATGCTCCTGTTTATACTCTACATATAACTACACATAAGTAATAGTACAAACAAAGATCAACTCCTATCACCAAATGTGATTCCATATGACCATTCTCGATCAAGACTTTGATTGACGAAAGAAACTCCTATTGAAAATGTTTCGCTCTTTACACAAAACCGCTTTTACGTAAACATATAAGTCACTTGTGTATGACCTAACTAAGGCCTATGTTCCAATAAACCATGATAGATGCAAAGTATGCATAACGGTGCACATCTATTCCTAATTAAGCATAGTATTTCCTCCATCAAAGAGAGAAAGTGCTGCCAATTTTTTTGAAAAGATGCTCACTGAGCTTAAAAGAACGCAACACTTTCTCCGTCAAGGAAAGGAGGTGCTGAAGAATCTTCTGAAAGATGCTCATCGAGCTTAAAAAGAGTATAGAACGTCCTCCGTCAAACAAAGGAGGTGCTGCCAAAATTCTTATAAGTTACTTTCTATAAATAGAAAGGATCATCATGATTCCTCCGTCGAACAGAGGAAGTGTTGCCAAAATGTCTGGCAAAATACTTGCTTGACCTACTTTGATTGACATGATGATGCTCCTATTGTCGAAACCCTGCCAGAATGTATCGTTTCACCTCTGCCTGTAAGGGCACCATACTCATAAAGGCCGATGAGTCAGAGTAGTTGTTGAGCCTTGACTAAGATAGTGCTTTTTGCGACTACATACGTCGAGCATTCAATCAAAGGTGATCGTTGTCTATGCATGCTCATGTGAAACATTGTTATATAACAAGACTCGTAAGGGCCGATGTGCCAAAGTTGGTTATCCACCCGAAAAGGATGAAGCACTCGTAAAGACCGTAGATGAAACACCCCAATTTTTATAACCCAAAAATGGTAAAATTTTTTTGAAATGCTTTTAAAACTCTTTAACATATGACAACGGAAGAACTCAAAGGTTCTAAAAGTTGGCGTGCTACTTTTCACAATACTTGCATACCCATATAATTGTAGAAATTCAAATAGAAATAGAATTCAATTTGCATAAAATAAATCAATATCCACAATCATTCAAAAGTAATTATGTTGTCTATTGCCATAATAATCAATTAATAAATCAGAGTTTGAAAATCGTGTAAACGCAAAGGAAAGGTAGGCTCAGTCCCCTCACAACCTCCTGCCTTCGCATGTAAGCTACTCCTCATTACTTAGAAAATATTAAACCATATACGGTCAGACAAAACATGTCTCAGTAGAGTAAAATATGCTAAGCTTGTAAGATAGAATTACAAAGCAAGAATTTCAATAGAGATTTCATGGTTTAGCATTAAAATTAACTTAAACAATCATACAATTAATTATGCATGTTCAGGATTTACATATTTAACAAAAGAACATTAATTCATACATTCAAAATATAAAATGCATGAGCAGTTAATATGCATGACTTACCATATGCAGAAGCCCTTTAATGCATACATATTTTTTTATCTTTAATTATATTTTCTAACCTAGATGATGCATGCGATGCCTAATTAGTGCACACACAAGTTAAGTTATCACTTTTTAGCCCTGCTGATACGACACAGGCAAACATTCTTAGATCAGGACCATGGCTCAGGATGTGTTTTACATATAGGGGTGACTTTAGCCTGGCCAAGTCCATTCACTAAGACAGGATGAGGGACGTTAATACGAGAAAGATTTCCAACACCTTTCAACCCGTTACACCAGATTTTCCTCATGAGTACTAGAACCTCTATGTTGCAGTATAATGCAGCGGTTTCTCCATAAAATTGTGGGAGGGGAGGAGCAACCTTTTGTGCCCATAACAGACTTGCCCCACAAAGTTTTGTATCACCTGCTACTCTTTCAGCAAGTATCTTGAGTTTTAATGTCACATGATTACTTGATTACAGTCTTACTTTTCATGCTACATCAACTTGAACCACTTTATGGGCATGGATGCATTCTTATAAAGCATTAGAAAAATTTACTTAATCAAACTTGTAACGAAAACTTGAGCACATGCGTAGTATAAATATCTTACTCATTTCACATACCCTATAGCACATGTACAGGGCCAATGCAATAAAGAACATGTATATGAACATCCACATAATTGAAACAGTCATATCATCACGATAACATGAGCATACTTGTATCCAACACAATTTCTGAATTAAAACATAAACTTTTGCATAAGATCAGACCTGCATAATTATTCACATATTGCATGCTATTCTCAATGAAGAAATTTTCATAAAAACATGCGAACTATGCATCTTTTTGTTGAGAAACTCTGTTTTGATGTCACATAATATGATACACTGTCGTATTTGATTTTATATGATATGATAATATGTCCTCTTGAAAAATGTTATATTATGACTGAATATGTTTTGCCATAAAACTAACGAGTATTTGATGCAAGGATATCTCACCAAAAATGGATGAAGACTTCATGTTCAAGTACAACTATAGTGCAATCATACTCCTTGAAGAAAAAGCTTGATGAGCCATGCATTCCTAAAGTTCAAATGAAGAGATCGGCTACCTCAAGATGAAGATTTTTTTCTTCTTTAGAGTCATATGTAACAGAACCTTCAGGAACATGCATATTGCATATTACATACTCATTCATAAAAACTATATCATAAAAGTATACGATAGTTTCAAAAAGCTCCTTTTTGAAAACTAATAATTGTATCTTCTTACAACCCTTTATGAAAAAGATATTTTGTCATGTAATAATTGTACCTTACACTATATACAAGACAACATGAAAAAGAAATGTAGGAAAAAGACAAAAATATAAAATCGGCTACATAGAAAAAAACAAATATAATATGTTTTTGAAAAGACTCTAGTTACCTTCTTTAAAAGAAATGTTTTTAATATAAGAAAAAGACAAAAACATAAAATCGGCTACATAAAGAAAAACAAATATAATATATTCTTGAAAAGACTCTAGTTACCTTTTTTAAAGAAATGTAAAATCGGCTACACAAAGAAAAACAAATATAATATATTCTTGAAAAGACTCTAGTTACCTTTTTTAAAAGAAATGTTTTTTAATATAAGAAGAAGACAAAAACATAAAATCGGCTACACAAAGAAATACACATATAATATGTTTTTGAAATGACTCTAGTTACCTTTTTACAAAACCATAGAATGTCGACTTACTTGAAGTCATCATTCTCTTTGTACAAGCATTAAATACTTCCTGTAAAGAATCCTTGTTAAAATATCCTTCTCAAGAATGTCGACCTTCTTGTAGTCCTCATTCTCTTTGAAGACTTTGAAAAACACAACATAAAGAAAACACTTGACATGACTATGTACAAATAAATATCTCAAAGCACTCAGTGTACTTACACTCATTTAAAGTAAAGAAGTACTTATGTACCTCAAATCATTAATTAGAATAAGGACAAAACCACTATCCAACGTTCAATGTACTATTGTAAGAAATGGACTTTTTACATAAAATATGTATTACCTAAAATATTACAACGACTAGTGTACCCTATATTTTTCTTTTATAGAAAAAGGCATTCTCGAATTTCTCTAAAGATATTTTTGAAATGACATAACATTTCACATTTCAAAAAGGCTACGATTTCAAAATGTAACGACTACTTTTTTAAAGCTATATAAACATACTCAAATAAACTATTCAACAAGGGAATGGAATAGACGTGTGAGCTTACAACGAGAAAAATTCCTATTCGATATTTGAAAAGTGAGCCTTGAAAAAGAAAGAGAAAAAGAAAAGAAAGAAAAGAGAAAAAGTCAAGTCCAGCTCTTTGACAAAGAGCATCCTCTGAGTGACAAACAGAACATTCTGAGAATCCTTCATTCGTGCATTCATATCATTCTGAAGGTTCTATAGGAAGTATTGTAACTTTGTTATTCACTGTTTTCCTTCTTTGTTGAAAGAAGTAGACCTCTGTGAAAGAGGGTGTTTTCCTTCTTTGTTGAAAGAAGTAGACCTCTGTGAAAGAGGGTGTTGTCCTTCTCTGTTGAGAGAAGAAGACCTCTGTGGAAGAGGGTGTGCCCCTTCTTTGTTGAGAGAAGAAGACCTCTGAGGAAGAGGGTGTTGTACTATTTATCTGGTGACTCGGATGTTATAGTGGAAAGCTCAAGTGGTTTGCTTGAGGACTGGATGTAGGTCTGGGTACTGACCGAACCAGTATAAATTCTGTGTTTTATGTGTTGTGCCTTATTGCCTGATTATTTTATTTTATCGATCTTTATCGTATTTCACTATTCACCCCTCCCTCTAGTGGAATTTCATTTGGTATCAGAGCAGGTTTGCTGGTTTCGACGTAATAAGTCTTCCAGCACAAATGGCATCTACCTCCTATGCTCGTGATATTGAAGGTTAACACGCATCTCGTCCACCTTTCTTCAATGGCTCCAACTATGGATATTGGAAGTGCAGAATGACTATATTTCTCAAATCCATAGACTTTGCTGTATAGAAAATTGTTGAGCATCCATACACATCTCCATCCGCAGACTATAGCTTATGGTCTGAAGAAGAAAATAAAATGGCAAACCTAAATGCAAAGGCTATGAATGCCTTATATTGTGCCATTGATCAGAACGAATTCAATAGAATATCTATATGTGAATCTGCATATGATATTTGGCATTCTTTGGAAGTTATTCATGAAGGAATCAACAAAGTGAAAGAAGCCAAAATCTCATCTCTTGTTAGAAAATATGAGTTGTTCAAAATAAACAAAGATGAACCCATCAAAGAGATGTTTACCAGATTTACCAACATCACCAACGATCTGAAATCTTTGGGTGTAACATATTCCCAGACTGAAAAGGTGAAGAAAATCTTGAGATCTCTCACAACTGATTGGGAGAAAAAGACTACAGCTATTGAAGAAGCTCAAGATTTATCTAAGCTTACTTTGGACGACTTAATAGGCAATCTTATGGCCTATAAAGTCCACATGAAAGAAAGAAGGGAAGAAGAGCAACCAATAAAGAAAACTTTGGCTTTCCCAGCTCTATCTGAGAATGAAGACTCAGATAAAGAATCCGAAATTGCGTTACTAACCAGAAAATTCCAGCGCTTCATGAGAAGGAACCGGCTTCCAAACAAGCACAAGGAAAGAAAAGATCCTAAGGAAGATCCCATGTGCTATCAGTGTAACAAGCCAGGTCACTTGAGACGTGACTGTCCCCTTCTCAAAAGAAAGTCCAAGACTGAGGAACCTAAGAAGAGGTTCTTCAAGAAAAAGGCTCTGTATGCTCAATGAGATGATTTAGAACCATCCAGCAGTGAAGAGTCAAGTGATGATGAAGCCGAAACTGCCAATATGTGCTTCATGGCAAACGAAAGTTCTGTAAGTGAAATCTCTAATTTTTTCTTTGAAGAACTTCTAGATGCTTTTCAAGAACTATTTGAAGAATCTAGAAAATTGAGTTTTAAAAATAAAGATTTAAAATTTGAAAATCTAAAGCTTTCCCAAAAAAATGAAAAACTCAGCAGTGAAAATTCTGAGTTGAAAAAGAAAAACCTTATGCTTATGTCTGAAATTTCTTCTACTAGCTCCAAAACTAAAAATCTGCAAGTAGAAATTTCAGAGCTAAAAAGTAAAACTGAGAACCTCATGAAAACGGTTTTCAAGTTTACTAAAGGTAAAGAGCACTTGGATAAACTCTTATCCTCTCAGAAAGTCTCTTTCTACAAGAATGGTATTAGCTACTCTCATTTCAACAAGCCTTCTTGTATGAATCAAAAGACCACGTTTGTGAAAAATTCGTCTGAACCAAATAAGGAGTATTATAATGTTAATTTTTTTAACTCCTCTAAGGTTGTAGACAAACCCAAATCCAAATGGATATGGGTTCCAAGGTCTAACAAAAAGGGACCCGATTGGGTACCAAAAAGAAATTTTACTTGATGATTTGCAGGCTCCAAATAAGAAGAACAGATGGATTCTAGACAATGGATGTTCAAAACACATGACAGGACATCCAGACCTTTTTGCTGTTCTTCATCATAAAGAAGGAGGAACCGTCACCTTTGGAAATAACAACAAAGGTTTGATAATTGGTATTGGTAATATTGGTAACATAGATAAACCTGTTATCAAAGACGTTCTCCTTGTTAAAGGCTTAAAACATAACCTACTAAGTATTAGTCAAATGTGTGACACAGGTTATAATGTTAACTTTAATCATGATGCATGCCTCATAGCAGACACCAACGAAAACATCATCTTAAAAGGTATAAGAAAGAATAACATATATGAACTATACCTAGAAAACATCACAGAACATTGCCTCATAGCTAATAATGACACTCAACATCTATGGCACATGAGAATGGGTCATGTCAATTCTAAATACATGTCTAAATTAGCTAAAGATAAGTTAGTACGTGGGTTACCCAAAATATCTTTTAAAAAGGATTATTTTTGTGATGCATGTCAATTAGGAAAATTGTCAAAGTCATCTTTCAAATCAAAAAATATCATTTCAAGTAAAAGACCTTTAGAACTTCTCCACCTGGACCTTTTTGGTCCTTCTAGGGTAGCTAGCCTTAATCATAATAGATATGCTTTTGTCATTGTAGATGACTACTCAAGATTTACTTGGGTAATATTTTTGAAAAACAAAAGTGACACGTTTTGTCAGTTTGAAATCTTATGTAAAAAGCTACAAAATGAAAAATCTTGTTCTATTGTTAAAATCCGTAGTGACCATGGAGGAGAATTTGAAAATGAACTTTTTGAAAAATTTTGTAACTTGCATGGTATTTCTCATAACTTTGCCTTTCCTAGAGCTGCACCTCAAAATGGTGTAGTTGAAAGAAAGAATAGAACCCTTCAGGAATCTGCTAGAACTATGCTCCAACACAATAATCTTGCTAAATCTTTTTGGGCAGAAGCTGTTAATACTGCATGCTACATAACAAATAGAGTTCTCATTAGACCCTTATTAAATAAAACTCCATATGAACTATTCTATGACAGAACTCCAAGAATAGACTATTTCAAAATCTTTGGTTGTAAATGCTTTATCCTAAACACAAAAGATAGCCTAGATAAATTTGATGCTAAATCTATTGAAGGCATATTTTTAGGATATTCAAGTCATAGTAAAGCATACAGGGTTTTCAATAAGCATTCTAAGTCTATTGAAGAATCTATGCATGTTAGTTTCTGTGAATCTATTGATCAATCTGTTCATAAGCAAACTAACGATGATGATATTGAAAGTACAAATTTATTTTTAGATAACACAGCTAAGTCTAATGAAGATGATCATCAAAGAACATTTATCGATATCAAAGATCATCCTCAAAAGCAGATTTTGGGAGACCTGACAAAGGGGGTTCAAACTAGAGCTCAACTAGAACGGATTGCAAACATGGCTTTCATTTCTCAACTTGAACCAAAGAAGATTGATGAAGCCATCATCGATGAGTTCTGGATGCTAGCCATGACTGAAAAACTGAATCAATTCCAAAGGAATGAAGTTTGGGATCTTGTACCAAGACCAAAGGATCATCCAATCATTGGGACAAGATGGATCTTCAGAAACAAGCTAGACGAAACAGGTAATGTTATAAGAAACAAAGTCAGACTAGTAGCTCAAGGATACAACCAGGAGGAAGGTATTGATTTTGATGAAACATTTGCTCCTGTTGCTAGAATTGAATCTATTAGAATGTTTTTAGCATATGCAATCTATATGGATTTCAAATTATATCAAATGGATGTTAAAAGTGCATTTCTAAATGGATTTATAAATGAAGAAGTTTATGTAAAACAACCTCCAGGATTTGAAAATGAACTATATCCAGATCATGTTTTTAAACTCAAACGTGCTTTGTATGGTTTAAAACAAGCACCTCGTGCTTGGTATGATAGACTTAAAACCTTTCTGTTAAAAACTAGTTTTTCTGTAGGCAAAGCAGACTCTACATTATTTGTTAATATAGTGAATAATCATACCCTAATTGTTCAAATATATGTAGACGATATCATCTTTGGATCTTCTAACAACACTCTTTGTGAAGAATTTTCTAAGTCCATGCAGAAAGAATTTGAAATGAGTATGATGGGAGAACTCACCTACTTTCTTGGACTGCATATTAAGCAAACCAAGGATGGAGTTTTCATCAATCAATTTAAGTATGCTCGTGAACTTCTGAAGAGGTTCAACATGAACTCAACTGCTTCAAAATCTACTCCTATGAGCACTACTGTTTTGGACAAAGATGAAGATGGTAAGTCTGTTGATACAAAGGTATACCGAGGTATGATAGGATCACTTCTTTATTTAACTGCTAGCCGTCCAGATATTATGTTCAGTGTTTGCTTGTGTGCTAGATTTCAGTCAAATCCAAAGGAATCACATCTTAAAGCTGTAAAAAGAATAATGAGATATTTAAAAGACAGTTGATTTTGGATTATTCTATTCAAAATCCTCTATATTTGATCTAATCTCATACAACGATGCTGACTTTGCTGGAAGTAAATCTGATAGAAAAAGCACAAGTGGAACATGTCACATGCTAGGGCACTCACTAGTTTCATGGTTCAGTAAGAAACAAAATTGTGTATCCTTATCAACCACTGAAGCTGAATACATTGCTGCTAGCCTAGCCTGTACACAAGTTATCTGGATGAAACAAACCTTAAAAGATTTTGGTTTAAATTTTGAAAACACAACTATTTTTTGTGATAATACTAGTGCTATAAACTTGTCTAAAAATCCTATACTACACTCACGAACTAAGCATATTCAAATAAGACACCACTTCTTAAGAGAACAAGTCTTAAACAAAATAATTAAACTGGAATTCATACCCACTAATCAACAGTTAGCAGACATATTCACTAAACCATTAAAACATGAAGACTTCACACGTATTAGAAGAGAACTAGGAATATGCAAACTAAGTGACTTATAAATTAATCACACTTATTAAGATTAGTGCTTTTGATAAAATCTTATTTTAAAAGGTTTTTTCTTATCGATTTTTTTTGTTTGTGTTACTATTCAAAGTCAAACTATGTTTTCATATTTTCGTATTCTCTCAATACTCATAGAAACACATTCATCATGACACATTCTTTATGTCTTTCAACTTGTCATCTTTCAAGTACACTCTCATAATGACCTCTTGTCCTATCTCCTTTTACGTATATCCATAAGAACCATTTACTTTAAGTAAAAAGCTATCATGACTTGAATCACATCACTCATTTCATTACACCTTTTATATCTTTTGTCTTTTTGTGACAACCTCTCATACGATAAGCTAGCCGACCTCCAAACATGATTTCTCATTATTATTCTTAATTAATTATATTCATATGATACATTCCCTCTCACGATCTTGTATCAATATACTTCTCTAAAATCTTAAAACCTCTTATAAAAATTCAAAGTGATTATTTTTTTTGTATCACCTTTTAAGTGGTTATATTTCATGTAAACTTTTACTATATCATCGGTTATTTCATAGCTTAAGTATAATCTATTATCATCCGGTCATCCTTCACATCTTTTATGAAATCGTATTCTAAACAACTTGTCCTCTATTGTTTTTAATACTACTAGTACCACCTTTTTATTTCTTCTTTCTCTCTTTATCTCATATGAAGTGACTTTCCATCCGTGACCATGACTCTCTC
Organism: Nuphar pumila; assembly: GCF_984573655.1. Taxonomy (NCBI): domain Eukaryota; kingdom Viridiplantae; phylum Streptophyta; class Magnoliopsida; order Nymphaeales; family Nymphaeaceae; genus Nuphar; species Nuphar pumila. The sequence continues at coordinate 53,429,768 of NC_143250.1, read as the reverse complement.
TTATATTGTATATCTCTCTAAAATCGAGACTCATTAAAGTCTTGTCTTCAAGCAAAACCTTATTTATTCTAACTCTACTTTATGTCATATCTAAATCAAGTGAATGTTGTCCTTTATAACCTTTCTTTTTTCTCTACACATCCGTATCATCTTTTTATGTCTTTCACTCTCCTTTCACGCTTATCAATATATATGCTTCTTAAATAAAAATTATTGTCTTTCACTCATACCCTATGGGTTGTCCTATTCTAAACTCTCCATTCACGAATTAGTAATACTTCCACATAAAGTAAAAAGTTGCTTGTTTTATTAGGCCATTATTTTCAAAATCATTCATTTTTTTTTGGTTCAACATAACACCCCATACTCTATTAATGGTTTCTCTCACTAGTCGATAAACTCACCCATAGTAAAATCTATATATATACTAATTATTTCAAAACTATGTCTTTCTCAACCCAATATAATACACTATCTTCAAACATTGATTTGATTTGTCATTCACAAGTCTCTTAACTTACTACTCACGGATTTCCTTATTTGACTAAATTCTAAAAATCACCCACTTCCGATGTCATTCAAAACCTATCAAAATTATTTTCATTCTTCTATTTAATGGATTGGTTCATCACACACCAATTCCACTCGTATCTATCTATCATCCTACAAACTATTACCCACTTCAAACTCGCCCTTCTTAGTCCTCCTGTTTCCTTACAAACTCTTGCAATGGCCTCTTCCTCCTCCAACAATGTGATTACTGCAGCAGATCTAAGGTATCCAGATCTGTTTCACAACTACAACTTACTATGCTCTCGCCCCATTCATGAAGGTAAATTGGTTAACTTCGACGACTTCATGCTATTTGACTTAGACAACTATCTCCCCGAACTCAAAAATCTACTAGGATCTTCATCCCACGCTGCCTATTATCCTAAACTAGTTCGACTGTTCTATACAAACTTTTCTACTGATCATGAACAAACGACTATCACCACCAAAGTTCGCGGACAACTGATGATCTTTCGTACTTCCTCACTAGGTAGAATTTTAAACCTACCTTCCACCGGCACAGACCTTAACACCATAGTACCAATCGAACGATCGGTACTCCGAAAAATTCTTCTCTACACCAACTGCTATCCACTTCCCTGGCACATGAGGAATCTCCAACCTCATGCTCAATTACTTGCCCAGATTCTTCTCCACAACATCTATCCAAAGCTTCCCCGCAAGGGATTAGTTCCACGAAAAATCTCTCTTCTTATATACGCAATTTTTTCTTCTACTCCGATAAACTGGTCCTCCATTCTTTTCAACCTTTTTATTCGTTATCAGAAATTCAAGCCTCTTCTTTTCGGGTGTTTCATAACTCCCATTCTCAAATATTTCAAAGTACTCCTTCACAACGAATTCATCCTCCATCCCTCTCAGGTCCTCGATGCTACCACCTTCAATCTAAGGTCCCTGCACATGCCCGGCTCTGATGAAGAAGATCCAACATCCACCTTCAATTACTTCCCTGCTCTGATGGATGTCCAGCGCTCTCAGGATCGTATTCTTCGCCGTCAAGCCTCGTTGCAGCAAACTCTACGAACCCTCCAGTCGGATCAAGTCAACCGAACACATTAACATCCTCCACCTTCGGGATAAACTTATTTTTTTTGGTCTGTAATAACTTTTAATTACTTTTGAACTGTAATATTTATCATTGGTCTGTAATACCTCTCTTTACTCTGATCCCTTCCTTTTTGTCTATGACAAAGGGGGAGAAAACCTGTCTTCATTATTGGAGAAATATTCTCTTTAAAACATTTTTTAAATATTTTATCATATTATTATTTCTATGCATAATGTCTTTTTGAAAGGGGGAGCATATTTTGTCATCATCAAAAAGGGGGAGAATGTTCAGAAACTCTGTTTTGATGTCACATAATATGATACACTGTCGTATTTGATTTTATATGATATGATAATATGTCCTCTTGAAAAATGTTATATTATGACTGAATATGTTTTGCCATAAAACTAACGAGTATTTGATGCAAGGATATCTCACCCAAAACGGATGAAGACTTCCTGTTCAAGTACAACTATAGTGCAATCATACTCCTTGAAGAAAAAGCTTGATGAGCCATGCATTTCTAAAGTTCAAATGAAGAGATCGGCTACCTCAAGATGAAGATTTTTTTCTTCTTTAGAGTCATATGTAACAGAACCTTCAGGAACATGCATATTGCATATTACATACTCATTCATAAAAACTATATCATAAAAGTATACGATAGTTTCAAAAAGCTCCTTTTTGAAAACTAATAATTGTACCTTCTTACAACCCTTTATGAAAAAGATATTTTGTCATGTAATAATTGTACCTTACACTATATACAAGACAACATGAAAAAAAAATGTAGGAAAAAGACAAAAACATAAAATCGGCTACATAGAGAAAAACAAATATAATATGTTTTTGAAAAGACTCTAGTTACATTCTTTAAAAGAAATGTTTTTAATATAAGAAAAAAAACAAAAACATAAAATCGGCTACATAAAGAAAAACAAATATAATATATTCTTGAAAAGACTCTAGTTACCTTCTTTAAAGAAATGTAAAATCGGCTACACAAAGAAAAACAAATATAATATATTCTTGAAAAGACTCTAGTTATCTTTTTTAAAAGAAATGTTTTTTAATATAAGAAGAAGACAAAAACATAAAATCGGCTACACAAAGAAATACACATATAATAAGTTTTTGAAAGGACTCTAGTTACCTTTTTACAAAACCATAGAATGTCGACTTACTTGAAGTCATCATTCTCTTTGTACAAGCATTAAATACTTCCTGTAAAGAATCCTTGTTAAAATATCCTTCTCAAGAATGTCGACCTTCTTGTAGTCCTCATTCTCTCTGAAGACTTTGAAAAACACAACATAAAGAAAACACTTGACATGACTATGTACAAATAAATATCTCAAAGCACTCAGTGTACTTACACTAATTTAAAGTAAAGAAGTACTTATGTACCTCAAATCATTAATTAGAATAAGGACAAAACCACTATCCAACGTTCAATGTACTATTGTAAGAAATGGACTTTTTACATAAAATATGTAGTACCTAAAATATTACAACGATTAGTGTACCCTATATTTTTCTTTTATAGAAAAAGGCATTCTCGAATTTCTCTAAAGATATTTTTGAAATGACATAACATTTCACATTTCAAAAAGGCTACGATTTCAAAATGTAATGACTACTTTTTTAAAGCTATATAAACACACTCAAATAAACTATTCAACAAGGGAATGGAATAGACGTGTGAGCTTACAACGAGAAAAATTCCTATTCGATATTTGAAAAGAGAGCCTTGAAAAAGAAAGATAAAAAGAAAAGAAAGAAAAGAGAAAAAGTCAAGTTCAGCTCTTTGACAAAGAGCATCCTCTGAGTGACAAACAGAACATTCTGAGAATCCTTCATTCGTGCATTCATATCATTCTGAAGGTTCTATAGGAAGTATTGTAACTCTGTTATTCACTGTTTTCCTTCTTTGTTGAAAGAAGTAGACCTCTGTGAAAGAGGGTGTTTTCCTTCTTTGTTGAAAGAAGTAGACCTCTGTGAAAGAGGGTGTTGTCCTTCTCTGTTGAGAGAAGACCTCTGTGGAATGGGGTGTGCCCCTTCTCTGTTGAGAGAAGAAGACCTCTGAGGAAGAGGGTGTTGTACTATTTATCCGGTGACTCGGATGTTATAGTGGAAAGCTCAAGTGGTTTGCTTGGGGACTGGATGTAGGTCTGGGTACTGACCGAACCAGTATAAATTCTGTGTTTTATGTGTTGTGCCTTATTGCCTGATTATTTTATTTTATCGATCTTTATCGTATTTCACTATTCACCCCCCCTCTAGTGGAATTTCACTTTTGAACCTCGGTCTAGAGATTGGCTTGAATTTACCAAATTCTTAACTCTGCCCGACTGGTATAAAGCTCACAATTTTTTTTTGGCTCCATGAATAGAGTTGAAATTTCTACAGTATATAGAAAATTTTGCTAGCTGTTCGTAGCCGCAAACCGTTCATAAAAACTTTTTTGTATGAGAGAGTTACGAATGTTTTACTACAGACCTATTATCTTTTATTCTGACTATCACAGGGACGTGCTCATTTCCTGAACCAAGCCCAAAATTTTACAATAGATGCAAAATTTTGTTAGCTTTTCAACACAATAATCCGTTCATCAAAACTCTTCCAGACGAGGGAGAAACAACTGTTTTACTAGTCGGAGGTCAAGCCAGAAATCTGGAATTCTGAGATTTTTGCATTCGGGTGAGCCAAACTGAGTCACCCGAATCCCGAAATAATTAAATAAAAGTAAGCAAAATACATGAAATAAAATTAAGAAAAATCCACAATATTCATAGAAGGTTGAACAAATCACAATATATTAGAAATTATAGAATCTTGCATGAATCAACCCACGGAATTTACTTTCTTGATAAATTTACCATTTTCTTTTTTAAGAAACCTAATTTTGCTAAAATCGCAATATCTCAAAATTTTGACCATAGAAAACCCTAAAATTTTTACAATATGCCTACAATAACATATTCTACCAACTCAAATCAATATTTGTAAGAAAATCATGGCATAAATTGAATATTAACTATTTTCACAAATTTATTTTCTGAGAAACCAATTTTTATGAAAAAACTGATTTAAAAAAGGGTTTTCTTTAGAGAAAAATGTGTTTTTGCCATGGATTCTTAGATCTGAGTCAAACCCACGGTTAGAAGGGTCAGATCATGATCTAAATTCATGAAAAACATAAAAATCTATGCCAAGAACTCTGTTCTTGCAAGAAAAGCATAGATACCCTTTCTCTTGTTGAAAAAATGTGTTTCTTCATGGATTAATGGATCTTTTTGCATGATTCGACTGATCAGCTTCTTCTTCCAGCAAGATAAGGGCCATAGATAACCTCAACACACCCTTGAGGCACTGGCAAAGCCAGGGGTGGGCATGGGTGGGCGGTCGCCCACCCCAGAATTAGAATCTGAGTCGAAATATGATACGACTCGGGTCTTCTTCTTCATTCCCCATGATTTCAAGGTTGCATTCTTTCCTTGCGAATGCTTGTCGAAGAAGATCAGAGCACAGGGTCGTGCATGAGTGGAGATCATGCCTCCCTGCGATATAGAGTACCCTATGGCACCCAGACGCAGGAGATGGTGGACATGAGATGGAGCCAGCCGAGGGAGTTGCTCTGCCTCAATGCTGTGGCGAGGACCGTCCCCTTCGAGAGAGAGCTGATGAGGCACCTCAGTTGGAAGATCGGCTCAACTACCGAAACAGGCTTTCGATCTTGATGTATGATCTTCACCACCATGGAAGCTTCGTGCCACTGCGCCACCGGCAGAGGTCGATGATCACCACCCGAAGTCTGCCCACCCAACAAAAAACTTCTGGCTCCGCCACTGCCTTGAGGTCTGAATCTTGCACCCAAGAAAGAAAAAGAAACCCTAAAGAAAGAGGGAAAGAGAAAAGGGTTTTGGGGGGAGAGAGAAGGAGCTCTAAAAAAATTTTCAGCACAATAGGGGGAGGCGTGAGTTAGGAGAGGAATTTATAGCCCCTCTTGAGTTAGGTCATGGGTTGGAATAAATCCCAGCTCTTGATCAAAGCAAGAGAAGTCATTGGAGCCCTTGATCTGCACTTTGACTGGTCAAGCTTGAAATAAGCTTGAATTTCTCTCTACTTTTATTTTCAAATTAAAACTTGAAGTAGGATGCCACATAGGATGAGACGGCCCACCTATGGACCCCTACTGAACTATAAAATGGGATTAATTTATGAAAAATCTATTATATTAAATTATAATTAAATAATTGTTTAAATTCTAATTAAGATCATTTTTTTCTATATAACCACAATTCATGTGAAAATATAAAGGCATTAAGTATAAGCTAATTCCAACTTATTAAGCAAGTTAATATGTATATTTTTACAATCTACTTTTGTTAATTCACTTTATTTAAATAAATTTCCTTAAAGAAAAATCAAAATTTTCTTTTTAAGAGAAACATTTTCATTTAGCCATCACTTTGGATTTTCTCTAATATCCAAAACATGTAGGATTTATATTTACTACCTTTTAACATAATTAAACCCCCTAAACCTTACGAATATACTCAAACATTCATTTTTAAAGAAATCAGAATTTTATATTGGCACAAAATTCAAGAAATTTCGCAGTATTATAGAAAAAGGACTTAGGAATTTTTCTTAAGAAAATTTCATCATCAAAATTAGTTAAAATTACGTACCGAACAAGTGTGGATATTTAGCTCTCATATTGACCTTGGGCTCTAAAGAAAACTCCTCAAACCCATGGTGCTGCCATCGTACTTTAACAAGTGGAATAGTCTTATATCGCAACACTTGTTCTCATCGATCTACAATCTCTACCGGGCATTTTTCAAATGTGAGATCTCTTTGAACCTTGACCTCATCATACTAAATAACATGTGTGAGATCTGACACATACTTTCTCAACATCGATACGTGAAAAATATCGTGAATGTTGGAGAACTGAAGGGGAAGTGTCAATCTATACGCGGTGCCTCCTATCCTCTCGAGGATGAGGAACAATCCTACATACCTTAGACTCAATTTTTCTTTCTTGCCGAATTGGAATACACTCTTCGTTGGCGATACCCTAACGAAAACATGATTACCAACCTCGAAAGAAACCTCTCTCCTCTTAAGATCTGCATAACTCTTCTGACGGCTATGCGCCATCAAAAGCCTCTTACGAATCAACTGTACTTGATCCGTATAATGCTGCAAAACTATAGATGATTCGACAGCTCGATCACTTACCTCGCTCCAACAAACAGGGGACCTACAGGGTCGCCTGTACAATGCCTCATATGAAGCCATGCCGATACTCGAATGATAACTGTTATTATAGGCGAACTCAGCTAGCTTCAGGTGCTTACTCCAATCGCCTTTCCACTCCAATGCACACGCTCGCAACATATCCTCGAGTGTCTGAATAGTCCTCTCTAACTGACCATCTGTCTGGGGGTGAAAAGTCGTACTAAACTTAAGCTTTGTCCCCAAAGCTTTCTGAAGTTGCCGCCAAAACTTTAACGTGAATCTAGGATCCCTGTCTGAGATAATCAAAACAGGTACCCCATGTAACCTGACGATCTCATCGACGTACAAATAAGCCAAACTCTCCAAGGTCTGATTCACCCTGGTCGGTAAGAAGTGTGCCGACTTTGTAAGGCAATCCACAATCACCCAAATGGTGTCATACTATTGGCGTGTCTTGGGTAGACCTACCACAAAGTCCATGGTAATGTCTTTTCACTTTCACTGTGGAATCTTAATCGACTGCATCATACCGCCCGGTCTCTAATGCTCTATCTTGACCTGCTGACAAATTAAGCATCTCGATACGTACTCAGTTATGTCCCTCTTTATGCCGGGCCACCAGTAATTCCTCTGAAGATCCTTATACATCTTGGTGCTCCCTGGATGTATAGTGAATCTGGTACGATACGCCCCATCTAATAACTCTTTCCTCAATTGGGGCTCTGCTGGTACCCAAAGCCTCTGGCCATACCAGATGATTCCATCATCCTCTAAGTGCAATGCTGACTGATCTTGCTTGCACGCTGCAATCATCTTAGTGAATCTGGGGTCATCCTTCTGTTGGGCGATGATCCGATCCATGAGTTTTGTCCGCACTGTTGTGCTAGCGGTCTGAATCTGACCTGATTCTGCTTCAAAAGGCTTTTAATATATCATGTCTTTGAGTAATCTCCACTCAATGCTGATAAAACTTGCAAGGCTTCCAGCCCTTCTACTTAAAGCATCAACCACTACATTGGTTTTGCCTGGGTGGTATGAAATGGAGAAATCATAATCTTTCAGAAATTCTAACCACTGCCTCTGCCTTATATTCAAATCCTTCTATGAGAAGATATATTTGAGGCTCTTATGATCCGAGAAGACCTCAAACTGCTCACCGTACAAATAATGTTGCCATACCTTCAGTGCAAAAACTACTGCAGCAAGCTCCAAGTCGTGAGTGAGGTAGTTTCGCTCATGCACCTTTAGTTAACGTGATGCATAGGTGATCACCTTGCCGTGCTGCATCAATACGCATCACAAACCAATACCTGATGCATCACTATAAATCACAAAGCCTCCTTGCCCAGAAGGGCCCAAAAGGCAATGTGAGTACAGGGGCTATAGTAAGCCTCTTCTTCAGCGCCTGGAAGCTTTCTTCGCACTGCTGAGTCTAGACAAACTTAATTCCTTTGCCAAGTAGCTTCGTCATAGGTGAAACGATCTTCAAAAATCTTGGATGAAACAATGATAATAGCCCACAAGCCTGAGAAAATTGCGTATATCTGATACGCTCCTAGGCTGTCTCCAATCTATAACTGCTTCCACCTTGGCAGGGTCGATTGACACCCCATCTTTCGAGATTATGTGACCTAAGAACATAACTTGATTAAGCCAAAATTCATACTTCGAGAACTTAGCATATAGCTGATGTTGTCGAAGTGTCTCGAGGACAATCCTCAGATGCTCTCTATGATCTTCCTCGCTCTCTGAGTAAATCAAGATATCATCTATAAATACGATCACAAAAAGGTCCAGGTAGGGCCAAAGATCTGATTCATCAGGTCCATAAATGCTGCAGGGGCATTGGTTAACCCGAAGGGCATCACCGAAAACTCGTAATGGTCGTACCACATCCTGAATGTTGTCTTTTGCATGTCAAATTCTTTGATTTTCAGTTGATGGTACCCGGATCAAAGATCAATCTTGGAGAAGACCTTGGCCTCTTAAAGTTGATCAAACAAATCATCGATCCTGTGAAGAGGATACTTGTTCTTGATTGTTACCTGATTCAACATCCTATAGTCAATGCACATACGCATTGACCCATCCTTCTTTTTAATGAACACGGGAGCTCCCAAAGGTGAAACACTGGGCCAAATAAAGCCTTTGTTCATCAATTCTTGCAGCTGATTCTTTAACTTCTCTAACTCTGCTGGGGCCATACAATAGGGTGCTTTGGATATTGGGGCCATTCCAGGCACCAATTATATCGAAAAATCCACCTCTCTGGTAGGCGGTATGCCTAGCAGGTCATCTGAAAAGACGTCCAAAAAATCTTGAACTACGTCCAAGTCCTCCAGTGGTGTAGTGCTGGGGTCAAACAGAGAAACACTGGCCAAAAAGGCCTCACACCCCTTTTTCACACAACGATGTACCTTTAATGCCAAAATAAGTCATCCTTTGCTCTCCTTTTTACATGCCTTGTACTCAAGTATAGGCTGATCATGGTGAGTAAATTGAATGCATCGCTCATGAAAAAGCATACAATCATAGTGCTCATACATTCAATCTATGCCAAGAATCACATCATAACCGACCATATCCAAAAGGATAAGATTGGCAGAGAGGTTTTGCCCTGCAATCATAACCTCTACTCTGGATAGATAGGTACGAGCGATAGAGCTACCACTCAAATGTGTGATAACTTCCAGAATATATCCCAAATAAGTCGATGTGACACCAATCAAATTTGCAAAATGTACAGATACGAAGAAATGTGTAGCACCAGTGTCAAAAAAAACTTTAGCATCAAACTTTGCAATAGGGATTGTGTTATCGTCGCAAAATTTTTGCCTTCCCTGTGGGAGAGAGGGGAAATCTTACGCTAGTCAAACTCGACCAAAGTTTGAAAATTGTTTTGAAATACTTACCTCCATTTTGAAATTAGCGGGAAAATCCATAGGATGGGACTCGACCTGTCGGTACGAGGTTCGACCGTTCCTGGCACCTTTACCAGGGGTAATCGAACCAAGAACCAAATATGTGCTTAACTTAGCTTATTTATCAAAACTGATGTTCTATCCTAAATGCACAGAGAATTCAGGCATGTGCTATGAGGTTTCGTAAAATGCACATTGGAAATATATGATGCATGCTTCTGAAAATATTTAGGAAAGGGTGGAAATCAGTTTCTCCAGAAAGACCTAAATGAAGGGATTTCAAAACCTTGAGAAAGCTTGAGAAAATCATGAATGGATGTGAAAAAGGGGTAGAGATCCTTGGAAAATAAAATGAATTCTCAAGAAAAGGCAAACATTCAGAGAGAAAATATTTGTTGAGAAAATTCCAACTTTAATTGTTTTGGGAAAATGGTAAGAAATTCAGGGGGGAAATTCCTTTTGAGACAGGAAATCACATCTTAGAAAATGGAAATTTTGGAAATCTAACCTTGGAAAATCGATTTTAACTCTTGAAAATACTTGGAAACTCTCTTGGAAAGTTGAAAATTGAACTTTGAAAAGGGGATATTCTCCAAGAAAATCGTGAGAAAATGGAAGGAAGTCCTTTAAAAAGGAGGATTTTGAAATCTTGAGAAAGTTGGGGTCTTCAGGAGATCCTTGAGAAATCAACTTTTTTTTGGAATAAGATTTTCTTGATTCTATGGAAAAAAGAATGGTGCAAACTATCCTAATTGAATGCATGTCTTTTTATGAAAACATCTTTTCAGGAAAATATGCAATTTTAAAATTAAACTAAGGTAAGATTACCACATATTTCGACTATGGCCGTAAATATGTTTGTAATTTACTTAGTTAATTCTAAAATATTTTGCAAAATTAAAAAATATGCGGTGAATTTTTGGAAGATAGCCTAAGAGTGTAGGCTCGGTGTGACTAGTAGGAAGATGCTGAATCTGGGTCTCGTCCATATTCCGGCTATGACCATAAATGTGGACTCCACCGAGTTCATCCACTCCCTAAGAGTTGGTGCACATGCCATTCGTGTTCATCCATAGTGATTTTCAAAGGAAAAATGCGTGATTCATATAATCAAGATATTGCATAAAGTAAACTATATGATATGCATCATAATCTAAGCGGGAAAATAACTCTTATTCCAATATTCACTTTACATTTACATTAATGGAATAAAAGAAATGTAAATGAAAGAAACTCTAATTCCTCTTTTTGAGTGTCTCTGCAAAACTAAAAATTGGATTAGTATATACATGTAGGTTTTTCCAGGATTTTTCGATAATATCTAGAAATTATCGAATTTATCTAGATATAAACCCAATCGGATGCTTCCTTGATATGATTATGATTTGAAACCATGAAAGGGTAAGAAAAATAGGATAATAAAGATTTGAAATTCGGAATTATGATCAAAATGACCAAAATACCCCTAATATTGAGGTTATACCTTTTTAAATCAGGGTTTTTGAAGGGATTTTGATAAAATTTGAGAATTTTGAAATTCGAATTGAATCAAATGATGCTGAAATGAATGATGAGTCATGATGACATGCTGATAAACATGATAGAACTGTAAAATCAGAAATACTATAAAAATTTTTGGCCAAAATGCAGAATTTTGCCTATTTTTCACCTGGACTTGGGTCTGCGGGAGCCCTGTTTTGATGATATGGTTAATCCGAATATCAAACGATTTTAAAATTATACCAAATTCGACCAAGAGCCTCCCTTTACCCTTAGAAACAGTATAAAATAATAAAATGCATGAAATGGTATGACTTAAATACAAAATTTCGAATAAAATTTTAAAATATGCAAGTTTCGACTGCGGGCGCGAGCCAATTACGTTATTTTACACAATAATGGAGTAGTCTACCATAGGAATGCCTAATATTTTACAGGATGCTGAAAAACATAAATTCAACAACTTTGTCTTTTACAACCCTAGGATTTGGCCTATGACGCATTCGATAGCAGAGATTTATTTCTGATAGGCATAAAATTAACAAGATTTGCTACAAAAACAAACAAAAAATAATGATTTGCCATTAAAATTTCCAAAATTTTAAGAGAATACTCCTAACATGTATGCAAACAACTTTCATGTTTATAGTTTTGGAATTTGATCCACTGATAGAGAAACAAAAATATGATGATAAATGCATAAGTTAGAAAGACCGATATAGATGTCAAAACAACAGTCTGACATTAAAATTACAGAAATGATATGCAGACCATTCTAAAAATTATAAAATTCCAGAATCAAACAGTGGACACTTAGAACATGAGGTTCTTATTTTATAGATACAGATTTGGAATTATACTCAGAGAGAATCAGTCGACCCAGAGTCTTAGAAGCTCATATTGGGCTCTAACACGTGTCCTGCGATCTCGGATTTTTGACTGGTAGTAAAAGACATAAAAAAAAAATGATAAAATCAGATTAAATACTAGACTCAATCCCTAATCCAAGTCATTTTTTGGATAAGGAATCGGATCTTCCATGAGGGAGATCTTGATTTTACAAAGCGGGATCCGAAATTCTTGGCGTTTCTCGGGTCTTAAAACCCGACTCAGCACTATGGGCTTCGAATAAAGTAAATGATTCAAACGATTTCGATTTTTTTGAAGAATATCAGGGACATCTATCCGCACATAATATGATTTTTTTGGTATTTTTAAAATAAAATATGCACATAAAATAACGGATGGACTGACTACCAAACACAGAGAATTACAGAAATGAAACAAAATGCATAAAATACCTAATTAAATCATAAAACATGCTATTTTAACAAAATAAAATATAAATCCAGACTATTAAATGCATGATCATGATGAAATGCTAAAAAAAAAAATCAAGGACGTTGATTGACCCTTTTGCTATATGCCATTTATGAGAGAGACTCAGTCCATTGCCTAGATGAATCAATTCTTTGAAATAGCGGGATTGACATGATTACATGTCATTTTCCAAATCATAATGCGAATATGAATATAATGGCATTATGATTTTGGTTTACATGAAGATCTACCTTGTGCTCTTCTGACAAATCTGGAGCTCTGAGACTGACGGTTTCTGGGATGCTATGAACTGGATTTTCTCGATCCGAGAATGGTTCCTTGAGAATGGGCTTCAGAGAGGTGCAGAGGGAGTCAAAGAATAAAGATGGAATTAAAAAAAATGTTTGGTTCGATCCGAGAATGGTTCCTTGAGATGAGAGAGAGATCTTCAGGGTTCCAGATGCCTCCTTTCAAAAGGGCGTGGGATGGTGTATTTAAAAAAGTCTAAGGCTTATTTGAAATTCAAACTCTTGTTTCTGTAAGAGCCTCCATGTGGTGCCACCTCAGAGCGGGCCACCTTGGATTATTTTTAAATAAATAAAATGAAAAATAAAATAAAATGAAGAGCTCTGGGGGGTGCCACCTCGGAAGGGGTTTGAAAATTTTCGAATTCTGGTTCTAGCTTTTTCCTATAATCAAGCTGCAGAGCTATTTTTAAAAAGAGCTTTCCAGAGATGTCGCCACCTCAGGGTGGGACACCCCCTCTTGCTTGGAGTACTTTTGAAATTTGAATTTTTGCTTTTTTTGGAGGAGGGAGAGATGGACATGTGGCGCCACCTCAGGGTTTCCCCACACTGCCATGTGGCAAGTGAAGGAAAGAGAGAGAAAGGGCCAAGTGGCATCATCTCAGGGTGGCTCCACCTTACCATGTGTCAATAAGGAGAGGAAGCATCAAATGGCACCACCTTAGAGACAAGATTCCTATTTTTGAGGCTTTTTGAATTTTAAACTTTACAAAAAGGAGGGCTTATGTGGCGCCACCTCAGGGGGGCATTTCCATGTGGCTGCAAGAAATGAGGATGCACCAGATGGTGCCTCCTCAGGGGAAGCTATATTTTTTTTGGGGGTTTTCAAAAAGATTAAATAAATGTTCAATTTAGGTGTGTCACCACCTCAGGGTGGGTCCCACCTTACTTTTTATTGAAGTAAAAGCAAATTTGAAAAAGGTAAAACCTCTTTTTGGATTTTTTTTATAAAACCTGTACCAACTAACAAATAAGAGATGAGACTTGGCCTAATTATGAAAAGCTTGCAAAGGGATGGCCCTTCAGGGAAAATTCATAAAATGCTTTTGGAGTTGCTGATAAAGGGGTAAAATAAAGAGATTTTATAAAATTCAAAGTCCTTTTGGAATAAAAATTCTAAGTTCAAAGCTTCGTCCCCTTCCTCAGGCAGATCCGATCCAGCTGACAAAACTTGGAAATCACTTCTGAAAATTATCCAGATCATTTTCCTGAGAAAACGTTTTGAAATTCAGAGCCCTGGGGTTAAAATGAGAGGAATTGGCAATTTTGAAGACCCTGGGGTTCGAAATCAGTTTTGAAAGAGTTAAAACTCGAATCTTGATTGAAAATTTTGAAAATCGAGAGTTCTGGATCTCAACATGCTATGCATTGAAATGCTGTGAAATGCTCTAAAATGTTATGCAATGACATGTCTCAGGGAATTCAATGATGCATGGAGAATTGGAGATTTCAATCTCCTGATATGAGTAGGACTTTGAAATTTCGCGATCGAAGGTGAATTCTGAGCCAAAATAGAGAAATTTTGAGAATTGTTGGCGAAATTTGGGCTTTTGCAATGTTCGAGCTCAGAAATTGACCATTTTGTCCTTTGAAAATTTCAGAAGACAGACTGCTTGAAAATGTCGGGGAGGGTGATTGAAAATTTGGGGTGTTTACAGATTATACCTTCGATGACGTTGGAATCCTCTTGCAACTCCTCTGCAGAAGTCACATACACGCGTCCAGTAGCTTTCTTCTATCCTTGCACCTGGGACTGCTGGGGTCGCTGCTGCTGAGGCTGCTCTGGTCCTCTAGGAACATGGGCAGATCCCTCTTGAGCTAGCCTCATAGGCCAGTCTTTGATGAAGTGACCCTGTTTCCCACATCTGAGACATGCACCTGAGACTCTGTAGCAGACTCTAGGATGCCTCTTGTTGTAGTGCTTACATACTGCATAAGACTGTGGTGCTTGTGTGACACCGTGTTGTCCCTTGGCCTTCTTTGCAGGTGGCACCTTACTACTCTCCGCTGCTGGTCGAGGGGCCTTATTACCACTGCCCTTCGACTTGTCAAAACAACTAGGCTGAGTCTTCTTAGAAGACTCTCAGTCATCCTGCGTCATAAAGACATCATTACGATCTATCAAGATTGTTTTTGGAAAACCAAAAAGTAGGTTCTATTTTTCCCACCTGAAGTACCGTAGCCATCTCGATGGCCTAGTTGAGATTTTGAGGACGGTTGGTTATCACTCTCATCCTCAGACCATCACGTAATTCATGCACATACTCTTAGCCTGCGCCTCGTCAGTAGTATAAGTATGCGGGCAATACTTCTCTAAGTGTCGAAAGCGTGTAGTGTACTCCACCACCTTCATAGACCCCTGTCGAAGATCCAAAAACTCCTGTATCTTGCCATCACGTGCGTACTGGGGAAAGTAGGTGTCCATGAACACCACTGTAAACTACTCCCATGTCAGGGCGCATCGCTCATCAGGTGTGTAGCGTACCTCGCGTGTCGTCTCCCACTAGTTCTTGGCGTCACCCTGGAGCCGGTAGGTGGCAAAAAAAACCTGTCTCTCGGCGGGAACCTCAAGAATCTCGAAAATCTTGCCTATGACACAGACCCATTCCTCCGCCGCGTCCGGATCCTCCTTACCAGTGAAAGCAGGAGGGTTCAATCCCATGAAGCGCTTGTATGACGCTCCATGAGTCGCGACTGCCGGTGCCGCTACATGTCCATCATGCTGATGTCCTGCACCTTTGCCATTAGCCTCATTGTCGACATGGTTCTAACAATAGGCCGTCAGATTCGTGAGGGCTTCAAAAATGAAGTTCCTCTAGGCAGTCCAACCTGGGGGGTGTCGTCCGACCATCTACAAACACACACATGGATTCAGATTATTTATAAGTTGGGCATAAATCAAAAGTTCTTATTCATGTGACCCTATCAGATCTACATTTTGATTCTTGCCGCATTTATCAAAAGAAATAATTACAGGCATACAATTTTCATAACAAATCATCAAAACTAATAAAAATTAAAATATACTTACAGTGATGGTGGTCGGTTGGACGAGCTTTGAGCCATACTTTCCTTAAGTTACGATACCATGTTTGTAACACCCCAATTTTTATAACCCAAAAATGGTGGAATTTTTTTTTTGAAATGCTTTTAAAACTCTTTAACATATGACAACAGAAAAACTCAAAGGTTCTAAAAGTTGGTGTGCTACTTTTCACAATACTTGCATACCCATATAATTGTAGAAATTCAAATAGAAATAGAATTCAATTTGCATAAAATAAATCAATATCCACAATCATTCAAAAGTAATTATGTTGTCTATTGCCATAATAATCAATTAATATATCAGAGTCTGAAAATCGTGTAAATGCAAAGGAAAGGTAGGCTCAATCCCCTCGCAACCTCCCACCTTCGCATGTAAGCTACTCCTCATTACTCAGAAAATATTAAACCATATACGGTCAGACAAAAATGTCTTAGTAGAGTCAAATATGCTAAGCCTGTAAGATAGAATTACAAAGCAAGAATTTCAATAAAGATTTCATGATTTAGCATTAAAATTAATTGAAACAATCATACAACTAATCATGCATGTTCAGGATTTACATATTTAACAAAAGAACATTAATTCATACATTCGAAATATAAAATGCATGAGCAGTTAATATGCATGACTTACCATATGCAAAAGCCCTTCAATGCATGCATATTTTCTTATCTTTAATTATATTTTCTTACTTAGATGATACATGCGATGCTTAATTAGTACACACACAAGTTAAGTTATCACTTTTTAGCCTTACTGATACGACACAGGTAAACATTCTTAGATCAGGACTATGGCTCAGGACGTGTTTTACATACAAGGGTGGCTTTAGCCTGGCCAAGTCCATTCACTAAGACATGATGAGGGACGTTAATACGAGAGAGATTCCCAACATCTTTCAACCCGTTACACCAATTTTTCCTCATGAGTACTAGAACCTCTATGTTGCAGTCTAATGCAGAGGTTTCTCCATAAAATTGTGGGAGGGGAGGAGCAACCTTCTGTGGCCGTAACAGACTTGCCCCACAAAGTTTTGTATCACCTGTTACTCTTTCAGCAAGTATCTTGAGTTTTAATGTTACATGATTACTTGATTACAGTCTTACTTTTCATGCTACATCAACTTGAACCACTTTATGGGCATAGATGCATTCTTATAAAGCATTGAAAAAATTTACTTAATCAAACTTGTAACGAAAACTTGAGCACATGCGTAGTATAAATATCTTACTCATTTCACATACCCTATAGCACATGTACAGGGCCAATGCAATAAAGAACATGTATATGAACATCCACATAATTGAAAGAGTCATATCATCACGATAACATGAGCATACTTGTATCCAACACAATTTCTGAATTAAAACATAAACTTTTGCATAAGATCAAACCTGCATAATTGTTCACATATTGCATGCTATTCTCAATGAAGAATTTTTCATAAAAACATGCGAACTATGCATCTTTTGAACCTTGGTCTAGAGATTGGTCTTGAATTTACCGAATTCTTAACTCTGCTCGATTGGTACAAAGCTCACGGAATTTTTTTGGCTCCATGAATAGAGCTGAAATTTCTACAGTATATACAAAAATTTTGCTAGCTGTCCGTAGCCGCAAACCGTTCATTAAAACTTTTTCCTATGAGAGAGTTACGAATGTTTTACTATAGACCTATTATCTTTTATTCTGACTATCACAGGGATGTGCTCAGTTCCTGAACCGAGCCCAAAATTTTACAGTAGATGCAAAAATTTGTTAGCTTTCCAACGCAATAATCCGTTCATCAAAACTTCTCTAGACGAGGGATAAACGACCATTTTACTGGTCGGAGGTCAAGCCGAAAACCTGAAATTCCGAGATTTTGCATTCGGGTGAGCCAAACCAAGTCACCCGAATCCTGAAATAATTAAATAAAAATAACCAAAGTACATGAAATAAAATTTAGAAAAATCCACAATATTCACAGAAGGTTGAAAAAATCACAATCTATCAGAAATTATAGAATCTTGCATGAATCAACCCACAAAATTTACTTTCTTGATAAATTTACCGTTTTCTTTTCTGAGAAACCTAATTTTGCTAAAATCACAATATCTCAAAATTTTGACAATAGAAAACCCTGAAATTTTTACAGTATGTCTACAATAACATATTCTACCAACCCAAATCAATATTTGTAAGAAAATCATGGCATAAATCAAATATTAACTATTTTCATGAATTTATTTTCTGAGAAACCAATTTTTATGAAAAAACCATTTTCAAAAAGGGTTTTCTTTAGAGGAAAATATGTTTTTGCCATGGATCCTGAGATCTGAGTCAAACCCATGGTTAAGAGGGTCTGATCATGATTTAAACTCATGAAAAATATAAAAATACATGCCAAGAACTCCATTCTTGCAAGAAAAACATAAATACCCTACCTCTTGTTGAAAAAACATGTTTCTTGATGAATTAATGGATCTTTTTGCATGATCCGACCAATCAGCTCCTTCTTCCAGTAAGATGAGGGCCTTAGATAACCTCAACACACCCATGAGGTCTGGATCTTGCACCCAAGAAAGAAAAAGAAACCCTAAAGAAAGAGGGAAAGAGAAGGGAAAGAGAGGGGAAAGAGAAAAGGGTTTTGGGGGGAGAGAGAAGGAGCTCTAAAAAAATTTCCAGCACAATAAGGGGGGCGTGAGTTAGGAGAGGGATTTATAGCCCCTCTTGAGTTAGGTCATGGGTTGGAATAAATCCCAGCCCTTGATCAAAGCAAGAGAAGTCATTGGAGCCCTTGATCTCCACTTTGACTAGTCAAGCTTTAAATAAGCTTGAATTTCTCTCTACTTTTATTTTCAAATTAAAACTTGTAGGATGCCTAGGATGGGATGGCCCACCTATGGACCCCTACTGAACTATAAAATGGGGTTAATTTATGAAAAAGCTATTATATTAAATTATAATTAAATAATTGTTTAAATTCTAATTAAGATCATTTTTTTTCTATATAACTACAATTCATGTGAAAATGTAAAGGCATTAAGTATAAGCTAATTCCAACTTATTAAGCAAGTTAATATGTATATTTTTACAATCTACTTTTGTTAATTCACTTCATTTAAATAAATTTCCTTAAAGAAAAATTGAATTTTTGTTTTTAAGAGAAACGTTTTCATTTAGCCATCACTTTGGATTTTCTCTAATATCCAAAACGTGTAGGGTTTATATTTACTACCTTTTAACATAATTAAACCCCCTAAACCTTACAAATATACTCAAACATTTATTTTTAAAGAAATCAAGATTTTATATTGGTACAAAATTCAAGAAATTTTACAGTATTATAGAAAAAGGACTTAATTTTTTTTGGATATTATAATAGATGCCAAGAGCGGAGTCTTGCATGCATATGAATAAAACTTAACGATAGTCCCTTGACCACACGCGCGACCTGTGCTTCAGAATACTGAATGGTATTGGGGTACATATTTTTGTTAGTGCAGAACGCACTGGTTTGCCCAAGTGGCATTCGAATGTCCTATAAGAATGGTTATGCCGTCGAACTCCTTCAAGACTTATGCTCACCGGGGCAAACAGTGATGGTACAGCTGTGAGTGACACAAATTTATTATGAACCAAAGAGTTAAAGGGACCTCCCGTCACTTAGGAGGTTTGGAGGTCGGTTATCCTTAAGATCTAAGGATTAAACCCCACTACAACAGTACAGGATGTATCCGAAACGGTCCGGTGGGGTTATCCGGGTATGAGTTCTACTGCCCCACTATGGAAATGGTCATCAGACATCTGAGGTATCTAAAATACATAGCATAATAAACTCTCAGAATGTCACATTGATGTCGAACTTCATGATTCTCTCATGTATCAGAGGGTTAACAATTAATATCAAAATAATGCATTAGTTCTAGGTTCAGTGATGTATGTATGTATGAATGAATGAATATGTATTTTTTTGATGATTCATGCATAGCCTTATGAAAGATGTTGAGATTGGTATACTACTGAACTGATAGGGCAAAGACCTGTATTGTATCTACACGACTAAGCTAAGCTTGAAAAACTCTTGCTTGGATTCATAGGATACGAATATGCCGAGTCTTGGAGACTTGAACTTTGATGTTTCAATCGTGGCCCTAAGGGGAATTTTATGATATACACTAAGTCTTGGAGACTTGAGCGTCGTTGTTCTGAATTGTGGCCCTAAGTGGCTACCAGTATTTTTACAGTTTATATCTACTTTGAATTTGAATGCTTCTGTACCATACCAGTGATGGTTTTGACCCTGTTTAATGGGGGATATAGGTATTGAACCTGCAATGCAATATGCGAAGTAAGGTGACATCGAGTTCTAGGGTTTCTCTAAACAATGTTGAACCTTTTCATTTATAAAACCAGTTTCATAGAGTATTATTTTTTCAAGCAGTGATGTTTGTAATAAATAATTTATTTTGATAAATAGAATACTTTGGTGGTCAATGAATTCTTGGACACTTGTGACTTGCCCAACATTTTTCTAAAATCGATGACTCATTATCATCTATTTGCGCTGCTAAAAACTTTTTTTTTAAATTCTACAAAAAAAAAATCCATGAATTTTTGAATGAGGGATACAATTCTTTGTATTCACCCATTTAGATCTTAGACTCTTCGAGCCATAATGCTGCCATGCCTTGGAATGGACAGACATCACTGGTTTACCCATCGGCTTCACTTGAGAGTGCGAAAGTACTGCCTGAGCCAACTCTAACTGCGCCTAAGTCAAGGCGATGTGACGATCGATGAGCCTATCTGATGCTATTTACATAAAAAAAATCTAGTTCTTAGGAACTGGTTATGTTTTGAATCAACAAACTCATGTGTGGAATTTTTGCTGCCAATGTCTTCCAATGTGGAGTGACACTTGTAATTAAAGATGATGTATGCATGTTTGCAATGCAATGTATAAATACAAGTAAGGATTTTTACTTTCCTATATATATCGAGAAACTAAACCACATTGTTTATATGTAACTAGATAAATGGCTTCTACAGTGAGGAGAACCACGCCAAGTGGGGAGTCCCATATACAGGTTTTCTTATTAGAGACTCTCAACAACCTAGTAACTCTTATATGTAAAATGAGGTACAAATCGGCTCTGCCTCACAACGAGAGCACGGAAGGAATAACTTATGAAAAGTTCATCAAACTTGACCCATTGATCTTCGCTGGTAGAGCCGATCCAGACCTTGTTGAAAGCTGGATCAAGAAAATGGAATGTGCATTCCTGGTATTGGGAGTGCCAGAGGACAAAAAAACAAACTTTGGCACATACAAGATGAAGGACAATGCACAAAAGTGGTGGAATACCACAAAAATTATCCAGATCTTAGAGTATGAGGACATTCTTTGGGGTGACTTTCATAGAGCGTTCATGGATAATTACTTGCCATTACACTCCAGGAACAAGAAAAAAAAAAGAGTTTCTGAAACTAGAGCAAGGTAGTACGAGTTTCATTAACTATACTACAAAGTTTCATAATCTTAAGCAGTATTGGTTCCAATTATTTGATATTGACCAAGAGAGAACCGACAAGTATATCAACGGGTTATGAAAAGGTCTATGATCTCGTGTAATAACTAGTATTCCCTAGACATTCTAAGCTGTTGTGGCAGCAACTTCGAAGATTCACATCGATTGAAAGCGATCCAAAGGGCTTGCAGGGGATAGGCCTGTAGCAAGCAGTATGAACCATAAGAGGATGTTTCTGGGTGAGCAGGAATCACGACCACCCTTTCAAAAGAGGGAGTTCCAAAGAAAGAACTTTGTTTTGCAAGTCGTGAGGCCACCACCAAGGGAAGAAGCGATTTAGCCTTGCCAGTAGTCTAACTTTAACTGCCAGAACTGTCGCACAAACCATCCTGAAAGATCATGTCCTCGCGACATGGGTAATTGTCTTTATTATGGCAAAGTGGACCACTATGTGAGGAACTGTGCTAAGAAGGCCACAGATGAGCAAAAGAGGAATACCTAATCAGTCGGACCCTCCCAACGAGCATAGTAGCATCCTAAGTTCCAATGACCGCCACCACCAAGAACAGAACAAAGACTTGCGTCAGGTCATGTAATGTTGTAACTACTGAAAAAGTAGCTAATGGTGACCTGATTGAATGCACCGTACATGTTAATGGACATGCCACTTATGTCTTGTTTGATTATAGAGTTATGCATACTTTTATCTCTAATGATTTACCGAACAGTTCAACAGCTCGGTAGAACCTATAGACAAAATGATATAAGTGTATAGTTCACTAGGTTCTCGCACCAAATGTATAAAATGTGTGAAGAACTTATATATAGAGATAGTTGGGCAATATTTGTCTACTAGTGTCATCCTACTCAATATGATACAATACGACATCATTCTGAGAATGAATTGGTTAACCCATAACTATGCTAAGATTTTGTGCCACGAGGGCAGAGTCATACTATCTCGATCAGGACTACCAAAAGTAGAATACTTGTCCCACATAAATAAGTCATATCAGCGTTAAAGGCATAAAAATACCTTAAAAAGGGTCGTGTAGCCTTCTTAGTGAGTTTCTTGACAGAAGAATTAACTACTATGCCTCTTGAGAGCTTGGAGGTAGTGCGGGATTTCCCCAATGTATTTTCTGATAAACTGTTAGGACTTCCTCCACTTTGTGAGGTTGAATTTGGAATTCAATCCTTATCAGGAACCACACCAATTTCAAAGGCCCCTTATCGAATAGCGCCATCAGAGCTTAGTGAGCTAAAGTGTCAGTTGAAAGAATCAATGGATTAAAGATTCATCCGACCGAGTATGTCACTATGGGGAACACCTGTGTTATTTGTAAAAAAAAAAGATGGATGATTGTGATTATGCATCGACTATATGATGCTTAACCAGACAACCATAAAAAACAAGTATCTGTTGCCTCAGATTAATGATTTATTCGATCAACTCAGAACAACAAGAGTATTATCTAAGACTGACCTTAGGTTTGGGTATCATCAACTTAGGGTTAAGGATGAGGATATACCCAAGACGACCTTCAGAATGAGATACAACTATTATGAGTTCGTAGTAATGTCTTTCAAACTCACTAATGCACCTGCTGCCTTTATAGACCTGATAAACTGAATATTCAGGCCCTATCTTGATACCTTTGTCATCGTCTTTATCCATGATATCCTCATCTACTCTAAGAACAAAGAGAAACACCAAGAGCACTTAAGGATTGTGTAAACACCCCAAATTTTCACTCACCTCCCTGACATTGCCCTCAATCGGCACATTTCAATTCTCTGGAAGCAATGAAGGGCAAAATGGTCATTTTCTGAGATTAAACCTTGCAGAAAGTCCAAAATTTCATTCTTGAGCCTCAAAATTTCCATATTTAGGTTCAGAGACATCTTCAAATGGCAAAATTTCAAAATCCTTTTTTTGGACAAAAAGCTAAAATTTCCAAGTCTGAGCTCAGAGTGACATTTCATAGAACATGTCTTTGCATAGCATTGCATCATTTCACTGCACAGCATGTCATTTTGAGATCCAGAACTCATGATTTTCAAAATTGTCCATCCAGATTTGATTTTTAAACTTTTCAAAATTGATTTTTAAAACCCTGGGTTTTCAAAATTGCCAATCTTTCCCATTTTACCCCCAGAACTTTGAATTACAAAAATTTTTCTCAAGAAAAACAATCTGGATATTTGGATATTGATTTTAAGGATTTTATCTAAAAACTTTTTGCAAAAAGGATTTTAAATCTCTTTACAATTTTTTTTTTTACATTTATCCATATTTTTTGCCCTGAAAACCCAATTTTTCCCAAATTCTTGAAAACAAATAATGTTTTATTTCGTATCTTCAAATAAACGGAGCGGGACCCGCCTTTGAACAAGCATCATACTCAGATTCCCAGGTAAGTATCTTATTCTCAAGTGGGACCCACCCGGAGGTCATACCAATTTGCAAAATTTTATTTTTAAAATTCTTATTTATTTATTTATTTATTTTTAGTGGGCCCACACACATGTGGCACCCCAATTGAAAATAAAAGAGTTTACAAAACAAAATAAAGCTTTATTTTCAAAAGGATTTTAAAAGTGGGTTGAGGTGGCATTTCCATAAAAGCTCTCATTTATTTCAATATCCATTTTTTTTTTATTGATTTGTTTAAATAAAAAGATTTTTTAGAAGGAGGCAGCCTTAAATGGCACAGCCGAACTTCCAAAAAATAAAAAATTAAATAAATTTCATTTTACCTAAAACTTAGGTAAATGAAATGAAAATTTTGAAAATTCATAAGCTGCGCCCTTTTGAAAACGGCAGCATTAAGTTTCAATTTGAAAAAAAAAATTCAAAATGTGTAACGGAAGTTCAAGGCTGTGTTTTCTTCAAGGGGCTGAAGGTCTTTGAAGAAGAGGAGGCCAACCATTGAACGGAGGGAGGAGGATTGACTGTTTTTTTTGGATTTTCTGCAGGGGATCTCCTCCTCAACGTGTGGCTGCCCAGCCACCACCAGCTGCCTTCCCCTTCTTCATTCCAGCCACCCCCGGACCTCCAACAGCAGCTGTCCACCTTCTTCAGCCCAGCCGATTGCCATCATTCTTCAGCAGCAGGGCATCTCCACCAGCTTCTTTACCCATTTTCCTCCAGCCACAAATCCAACCCAACATTACAACCCAGCCACAAATCCAACCCAACATTACAGCCCAGCCACAAATCCAACCCAACGTTACAGCAGCCAGCCGCACATCCACCTTCAGCAGATCTTTCAGCCCATTGAAGACCACCATCCACCTTTCTTTAGCTCCCCATTTGCCTTCATACAGCAGGTCGCCCTTTTCCTGCAGCTCAGCGTGTCCATCCCCAGCAGCAAAAGATTCCAGCCGGCTGCATCTTCCTTCAACCCCAGCTGCAAAAGTCGACCCTAACTTGTTTCTTGCAGTTCGTCTGGAACAGGGGAATCACAAGGTAACAACCTGCAGATTTGAATATCAATCAAGCATTTTCTCATTTCTTACCTTCCACACAAGCCACGAATTTGAAGTTACCCACCATCCCAAATCATTCACCAATTTTCCTCTCTAGATAGTTACAGTGAGTACCATTGCAATTTGCTGCTATATATCACTTAATTCCTGGAAAACTGTATTTTATGGGGAACGTTTTATAAGCTCTGAAAAATAACAGATTTGTGTTCCATTGTGCTTCTGTTGGAATATTAGGTTTTCAGAAAGCTTATCTCTTTGTCCTTTGTTAGTTTTTTATGCATTTGAATCAGCATAGAAATACTTGTGTTGGAAACTTGTATTGTTTGTTTTCTTTTCTTTTCTTTAACTAATTTGTGTTATTTGTGTTTATCTGATGCATTTTGGAATTTTGATCATGCAAATTCTGTAGTAAACATATAACCAAAAGGCATTATTTCATTCATTTATCTAGTTTTATTAGCATTACAAATTTTGTGCTAGTGGTTTATATTTAAACTGTCTTAGTTTTTACTATTGATTTATTTCTCTATATCTAAATTTATGGTACAAGTATTATATATAGTTGGGTGCTGGCCTTGACTCAATTTTTTTTAGAATTAGTATAGCAAAAGGATTCATTTTTCAGTTGGATATTGCATAAAAATATTGGTTTTACCTATATTTTGTCTTCATGATAATGGAGGTGGTGGTGATTGAAAGTGTTTGAAGTTTGGTGAAATGTTGGAAGGTTGTGATTAAAGCTTATGTGAAATGCTGAAACTTTATGAAAACAGCCCATTGTTCCCACAATGCACTTCTTACACATCACGTATGTGTTATATTTACCCATTCACTTTTCTGCAGATGTGCAGTCTTGATAATCGGCCATGTTCGCGGATGGATATTTTTATATCCATTCATTGTCTATAAACCATATTTTGCATGCTTCTTTATTGATATATATAGAAGCTCTATACCCGATTTTGTTGCGAAATATGTTGTAATTTGGGAAATATGACTGTGTAAAATTGCTTACAGAAATTGTCTATACCTGTATTTTCTGATTTTACCCATTATATGGAATTTTCCTTTATATGTATATTTTCTTATTATAGGTATATATATATCGATATCCATTGTATGTCTACCTATATATATACGTATATATGTATATATATATGTATATATATATATGTATATATATATATATTTATATATATATATATATATCCCTTCATGAGTATTTGCTATTACATGTATTTTTCTTTTCTCTTACTTTTGTAAATACATCATCATTTGATTTATGAGCTTGATGTTCAAATTCCTGTTTTATGAAGCTATGGGCTGGAATATCATCATTTGATTTATGAGCTTGATGTTCAAAATTCTTGTTTTATGAAGTTATGGCTGGAACTTCATCATTTGATGCTACAATTTCTGTTTTATGAAGCTATGGGCTGGAATATCATCATTTGATTTATGAGCTTGATGTTCAAAATTCTTGTTTTATGAAGTTATGGCTGGAACTTCATCATTTGATTTATGAGCTTGATGTTCAAATTCCTGTTTTATGAAGTTATGTTGGAATACCATCATTTGATTTATGAGATTTTGTCTAGCTTGCTGTTAAAATCCCTGTTTTATGAAGCTATGGCTGGAACATCACCATTGGTTTTATGAGATTTTGCTTAGCTTAATGCTAAATTCTTGTTTGTTGTATTGTTATAATATCACCCCATTTGCAGCACCAATTATATATATTGTTTCATCATTTCCCACAACATTTTCACCTTTTCACTAAGCTTTTCATATCTTTTTCATGATATCCTTGAAATAGCCCATGATGCTTCCACAACCCATTTCCTGCACATATTCATTTTCTGCTGCAAGTGTGCAGTCTTGATATTTGGCCATATTCATGAACGGATATCTCTATATCCAATCGTGATCCCCCAACCATCTTTGGCGTGCTTCATTATGGATATATAGGGAAGCTCCATATCCATTTTTACCGGAAATTGCATTATAATTTGAGAAGTATGGTTGTGTGAAATCCCCTACAGAAACTGTATATACCTGTAATTTCTGGTTTTACCTATTATATGTAATTTCCATTAGTATGTACATATTTTCTCATTATATGTATATATATATATCTATATATATGTATATCTATATATATTTACCTATATGTATACGTATATATGTATATATATATATACATAGATATATACTTATATATATATATATATATCTTCATGTGCTCTTATTTCCATGTATGAACATCCATATATTTCCTCATATAGTTACACCTCCATTGTTACATGACATTTAGCACCTATTTTAGCATTTTGATATCTGTATATGTCTCTTTGTTGTATATATTATATATATATGTCTGTTTCCTTGTTTATTTTGTACTAACTCTCATTTTGCAGGAAAATCTAGAAGAGGTTGATTCCTTGGCTCCATTTCAATTTTCTTTTACTTTATGTTATGCAATGTAACAATCCAATGTAAACCTTGGAATAAGATTTACTTTTACTGCTTAGATTAGGCCGCATCTCATATAGTTTGATTTCAGTAATATCCTGATTCTATGATGCATATATCTCAAATTTTCAAAATTCACCGTGGATGAACACGAATGGCACGCGCACCAACTCTTAGAGAGTTGATGAACTCGGTGGAGTCTATATTTACAGCCCTAGTCGGAATATGGATGAGACCCAGATCCATCATCTCTCTACCAGTCACATTGAGCCTACACTCTTAGGCTATCTTGAAAATGCACCTCATATTTCCAATGTTTTCAAAATATTGTGAATTAACTCAAATAAACTCTGAATATATTCATGGCCACAGTCAGAATATATGAAGGATTTACTTTGGCTTAATCCACATTTTTCCAATAAAATTTTCAGAAATATTTTCAAAAGTGCATTCATTCATTCAAACCATCTGCATCATTCGTTTTTCTCATGATTTTCTCAAAAGATTTTCACTTCATGGAATCGATTTTCTCAAGAAACTATGATGATTTCAGAGTTGGATTTCCCAAATCAAATGTTTTCCTGTGATTTTTCTTAAAAAGTTATTTCCTTAAGATTCTTTTCAAAGGAATTTCTCATTTTCTCAAGAATCCAAGTTGATTTTCAGATATTTCAAAAAACCAGATTCTCAGGATTTCAATTTCCTAAGTTCTGAATTTACTTCTCCAATGAATCTTTCCTATAAATTTTCTATCCTTTTCTTAAGAAAATTCTCAAAATCCAAGTTTTCCTGATAAGTGTTTTTCTTTTCAAATGATCATCTTTTCTCAAGAATTCCTTCATTTTCTTGAGATTCTTATTTTCTTCATGGTTTTCCAAGTCTTTCTAAACTTTCTTAAAATTTTCCTGAGATTCTCATTTTTCTAAGTCTTTATAAACTTTCTCAAAATTTTCCTGAGATTCTCATTTCTTCATGATTTTCAAATCTGATAAACTTTCTCAAGATTTTCTCGAGAGTCTCACCTCTTCATAATTTTCCAAGTCTTTATAAACTTTCTCAATATTTTCTCGAGATTCTCACTTCTTCAAGATTTTCCAACTCTTTATAAATTTTCTCGAGATTTCAAACCTTCTTCGTCTGAGTTTTTCCTGAGAGATTGATTTCCATCCTTTTCCTGAGAAATACTTTTCAACTTTAAATATTTTCTAAGCATACATCATATTTTCCAATTTACATTTTCCAAAATTCTCATAGCACATGCCTGAATTCTCTGTGCATTTAGGATAGAACACGATTTCGGTAATTTCACTAAGTCAAGCACAATTTTGGTCCTTGGTTCGATTACCCCTGTTAAAGGCGGCAGGAACGGTCGAACCTCGTACCGACAGGTCGAGCCCCATCCCATGGATTTTCCCGCAATTTTCAAAACGGAGGCGAGTATTTCAAAACAATTTCCAAAATCCGGTCAAGTTTGAATCGCGAAAGCATTTTCCTCTCTCTTCCGCAAGGAAGGGAAGACGGGAAAATTTTGCGACGATAACAGGTTGTCTTGAAAACCCTTCAAGAGAATCAACTTTATGTCAAATTCTCGAAATGTGAATTCTGGCTTGACGGAGTGATGTTCCTTGGGAACATAATCTCAAAAGATGGAATAGTAGTAGATCCAACAAAAGTAGAAGTTATGTTGGATTACAAACAATCAGAGAATATCACTGATGTTCGCAGCTTCTTAGGCCTTGTCGGATACTACCGAAAGTTTATAAAGGACTTCTCTCGAATTGCCTTACCCATGACAAAACTGTTGAAGAAGGGAGTTAAGTTCATATGAAATAATCAATGCGAGGAATGCTTTGAGATTATAAAATAAAGGCTTTCTACGACCCCTATCCTTGCCATATCTTCTAGTTAAGGAGGCTTCGTGGCTTACACCGATGCCTCAGAAACGGGTCTGGGTTATGTGTTGATGCAATACAGAAAGGTGATCACATACACATCATGATAGTTAAGAATCTATGAGAAAAACTATCTAACTCACAATCTGAAACTTGTCGCAATAGTGTATTCTTTCACTTAAAAGAAGATGGGGGTATATGGATAGAAGAAAAGCTATGGGTCTCAAATAACCCTAGGTTAAGAGAAAAGATACTCCAAGAAGCGCAGAACGATAAATACACTATTTACCCTAAAGATACAAAAATGTTCAGAGATTTGCAGAGAAAATACTAGTGGAGGGTATGAAAAAGGATGTGGCTACCTTTGTCTCGAAGTGTTTGACCTATCAGTAAAGTCAAAATAGAACATCAACGACCTGGTTGTATGATGCAACAAATCAAAAATTCACAATGAAAATGGGAAGACATTTCAATAGATTTTATTGTAGGATTATCTCGATACAGGAGACAACATGATTCAATATGGGTGATCATGGGCAGACTCACCATGTCTGCTCACTTGCCAATTAACACAAAGTACTTCACACAAAAATTGATAGAACTTTATGTTCGAGAGATCATCAAACTTCATGCAGTGCCAATATTGATTATCTCTTACCGTGACTCAAAATTCACCTCACTTTTGGGAGCAGCTGCAGAGAGCCATGGGGACGAAACTAAAGTTCAGTACGATATTCCATTCCCAAACTGATGGACAATCTGAGTGCACCATACAGACTCTAAAAAATATGCTACAAGCCAATATGTTGGAATAGAAAAGGGATTGAGACTCGTACCTAGTGTTGGCAAAATTCATCGATAATAATAGCCATCACGGTAGCATTGATATAGCACCGTATGAAGCCCTGTACGAAAGGCCTTGTCGATCGCCAATCTATTGGGATGAAGTGGGTGCGCGAACCTTGGACTCGCCCATTGTACTACAACACTATATTGAGCAAATTCATATGATTTGAGAAAAACTACTTACTACTCAGAGTCGATAGAAGAGCTACACAAATCAACAATGTAGAGGACTCACTTTTTGGTTTAGAAACGAGATTTTCGTCAAGGTCTCTCCAACCAAAAGTGTTTTTCATTTTGGAAAGAAGAGGAAGCGCAACCATAAATCCGTTGGTCCCTTCAAAATTTTGAATCGAATTGGAGAGACACTACAATATGCTCAGATACATAATGTATTTCATGTGTCAATGCTTAGAAAATACGTTTACAACCCTTCTCACATCATTCAACATGACGACATTTATATCAGAAAAGATATGACGGTGAAGGAAAGACCGGTAGAAATCATGGACAATCGAGAACAAGTGCTAAGATCTAAAGTCATCACACTTGTTAAAGTGAGATGGAAACATCACGACATACACGATTATACTTGGAAACCCGAATCTAACATACAGGAGAAGTATCCCGAGTTATTCACATAGTACTCTGAACGGAATTTCGATAACAAAATTCTCTTAAGGGGGTAATGATGTAAGACCCACACTTTTTCACCAAAAATTCTGAATAAATCTAAGAGATATTTTATGTAAAAATATTATATGAACCCAAAATACGAAATAAATAGATTTCATTGAACTAATTATACTCATGACATATATATCCTCATAAATATATGCTTAAACTGTCAGGTCACAAAAAATATTGATGAAACCCCAAAAATAAGTGAGACCCACAAAAATATCCTATGGACCCCACAAAAATATCTCATAGAATCATGAGGTAGGCCCCACAGAGACATAGAAGTCATTTTGTTACTTCACCACTAAGTTTAGACCTTGGATCAAATGGGTTAACTGGATCGAACCCATACCACATGTGAATCCAAGATCCACAAAAATGTCATAAATAAGAGGAGACACCTCTTAGAAAATTGTCTAACCCTCTCTCTCCTTTTTCTCTCTCTAGCCACTCTCTCCTCTCTCTTGGTTCTAGCCTAGACCAAGTCCACTTGCAGTGAGCTTAGACCTGCCTAGCCTAGGTTTAGCCTAGTTGGTCAAGATCCACTTGACCTACCAGGTTAGTTTTTTTTTCTCCTCCCTTGTCTTGGTCTTAGCCTAGCTCAAATCCACTTGACCTAGACTTAGCCTACTTAAAGTGAGCTTAGACCTACTTGACCTAGATCAAACCCAGTTGGGACAAAAACCCTTAGCCCTGACTGTTTGACCTCCTCTATCATTCTCTTGACTATATCCAACCCATCTGACCTAGCCTAGCCCTATTGAGGTAAGTTCGAATTCAGTTGGACCTAAGCTAGGTCAAATCCAATTTTTGGTCTAGTCTTCATCATATCATCGTTTCGTTGAAAACTACAAGAGACACTCTTGGTTGTAACCGTACTAGACATAAAGGACGTGTCAACCATGACCTAGGAGTGCCTCAATCACCTCGTTGGAGCACCGCCACATACCTTGGGTAGGTTTGCATACCAAACAGTGCCAAAGTTCTACTCTTCTCGATATAAATGTATTTGCTTATGCTTTTGAGATTATCGTCGCGTCAAACGATGCCAAAGCTTTTGCTTTCCGCAATATATATATATATCTATATATATATATATATATATATATATATATATATATATATATATATATATATATATATATTTATTTATTTACTTATGCTTTTAAGATTGTTGTCATGTCAAACGATGCCAGGGCTCCTGCTTTCTGCAATATATATATTTGCTTATGCAATTAAGATTTTTGTTGCGTCGAATGATGACAAGTCTTCTACTTTTCGCAAATATATACATATTCATTTTCTGTAAGTTATTTAGTTCGACTTCACAAGCCGAACCTTAAATATGTTTTCACTTACGCTATCATGCTATATCGTGCACATGCTTCTGCTTATACTACATATAGATGCATATAAGTAAGCATATAAATGGAGATCAACTCCTATTGCCAAATGTGATTTCATATGCCCATCTTCGATCAAGATTTTGATTGACGAGAGCAACTCCTATTGGAAAGGTTTCGCTCTTTGTGCAAAACTATTTTTACATAAATACTTAAAGCACTTGCGCATTGCCTAACTGAGGCCTAGGTTCCAACGAACCATGATAGATGCAAAGTATGCACAACGGTGTGCATTTATCCCTGAATTTTTTTAAAAGATGCTCACTGAGCTTAAAAGAACGTAACGCTTTCTCCGTTAAAGAGAGGAGGTGATGCCAAATTTCTGACAAGTTACTTTCTATAAGCAGAAATGATCGTCACACTTTTTCTGTCTAATAGAGGATGTGCTGCCAAAATGTTTGGAAAAATACTTGCCTGAGCTAGTTTAATTGGCATGATGATGCTCCTGTTGTCAGAACCCTACTAAAATGACTCATTCCACCTCTTCCTGTAAGGGCACAATACTCGTAAGGACCGATGCGCCAGAGTAGTTGTTGTGCCTTGAGTAGGCCAGTGCTCATTGCGGCTACATACGTCGAGCAGTCGATCTAAGGTGATAATTGTTTATGCATGCCTTTGTAAAATACTATTATATAACAAGACTCGTAAGGGTTGGCATGCCGGAGTTGGTTTTCCAACCGAAATAGGTGATGCGCTTGTGAATGTCATAGATGTCGAGAGCGGAGTCTTTCATGCATATGAATAAAACTTAACGATAGTCCTTTGACCACATAGGCAACCCATGCTTTGGAATATTGAATGAGGTTGGGGTATATATTTCTCTTAGTGTAGAATATACTAATTTGCCCAAGTGACATTCGAATGTTCTATAAGAACGGTTATGCCGCCTAATCCTTTAAGGACTTATGCTTATTGTAGAAGATGCTGATGGTACAGTCGCGAGTGACATAAATTTATTATAAACCAAAGAGTTCAAGGGACTTCCTGTCACTAAGGAGGTTTGAGGTTTGGAGGTGGGGTTATCCTTAAGATCTAAGGATTGAACCCCACTACTATAGTAGAGGATGCATCCGAAATGGCCTGGTGGGTTTATCCCAGTATAAGTTCTACTACCCCACTATGGACAGGGACATCAGGCCTCTGAAGTATCTAAAATACATAGCATAATAAACCTTTAGAACATCGCATTGATGACAAAGTTTAAGCTTTTCTCGTGTACCAAGGGGTGAACGGTTAATATCGAAACAATACATTAGTTTTAGGTTCAGCGATGTATGAATGAATGAATAAATATGCATTATTCTAATGAATCATGCATAACATTGTGAAAGGTGTTGAGATCGGTATACTACTTGACCGATAGAGCAAAGACCTGTATTATATCCGCACAACTAAGGTAAGCTCGAGAAGCTCGAGCTTGGATTCATGGGATACAGATATGTCATGTCTTGGAGACTTGAGCTTTGATGTTTCAATCGTGACCCTGAGGAGACTTTCGTGATATACACTAAGTCTTGAAGACTTGAGCATCGTTGTTCCAAACTGTGACCCTAATTGACTCCTTATATTTTTACAATTTATACCTACTTTGAATTTGAATGTTTTTTTACCAGACCATTGATGGTTCTGACCCCGTTTAATGGGAGATGTAGGTACTAAACCTGCGATGCGATATGCAAAGCAAGGTGGCATCAAGTTTCAAGGTTTCTCCCCACAATGTTGAACATTTTTATTTATAAAACTAGTTTCATAGAATACTATTTTTTCAAGTAGTGATGTTTGTAATAAATAACTCATTTTGATAAATGAAATACTTTGGTGATCAATGAGTGCTTGGCCACATACTTGTGACTTGTCCGACATTTTTTAAAAATTGATGACTCATTATCGTCTATTTTTGCTGCTAAATACATTTTCTAAATTCTACTACAAAGAAAAAAAAATCATGAATTTTAGACTAAGTATTATTTTGGAAATCCGAGCCATCACAGTTGGTTTTTACTAAACCAAACTGATAGATCACATTTGGTTGTTCAGATATGTAAAGTATAAATAAAAAATAAATAAATAAAAATTATAAGTTTTCACTAAGGTGTTAGAGAGAGAGAGAGGGGTATTGGTTCCGTACCGTGTTTGATGGAACTTTACAAACCAGTCAGTGTTTATTCATCCACTCAAAACCATTAATCAAGTCATTTGGGAATAAACATATGAAGCTTAAAATGGAGGATGCTCTTGTGACAAATTTTTTTATCCATTGCTACCAGACAAGCTTTTTTTTTTTTTTTTTGATAACCAAGATGTTATATTACTTAACAAATGAATAAAAGCATCCTCCATCTTAAGTAGGGGTGTCAACGGGGCCTGTTTACCTGAATTCGACCCGGACCAAACCCTATAGGGTCCAGGTATGATGATAAATAAGAAAACTCGATTGGGTCTAGACCCGAAGGTCCGATTAATATATGGACCCAGGTATAGTATGTAAAATTTTATACCAGACTCAAGCACGACCCGAGTTCCGATTAAGACCTGTAATTTTTCAATGTAAAAATGATAAAAAGTATTATTTTACCATGTATGGTCCGGATCTGGTTCATGTAGTTCTTATCGGGTCTGGGTACAATTTCTCTTATAGTAGATCTAATTAGACTTAGGTTTGGACCCGGTACCATACCCGAAAGTCTAGTCTAAGCCTGGTTTCACCTGGGTCCGAATTGACACCCCTAGTTTTAAGAGAGAGAGAAAGAAAGTTCCAAAATGACGTGATCAGGTGCAACATGATTGCACAGATATTTTTGCATTAAGCACCTGATCACCCTCCATCTTGGGGACAGGACCTGTCAAGTGTGAGGCCCAAGACCTGATGGAGGGAGATCAAGTGTTTATTGCACAATTGCATTAACCCGATCCGGAATCCAAAATGACTTGGTTGCACGTTGCATCCCACCAATCAAATGGCCCCTACAAGAAAAAGGGTCTATAGTGGCATCCCCAAATGCTGCTAAAGACACTAATTCAGGG
The DNA here is from genome assembly GCF_984573655.1 of Nuphar pumila. Lineage (NCBI taxonomy): Eukaryota > Viridiplantae > Streptophyta > Magnoliopsida > Nymphaeales > Nymphaeaceae > Nuphar > Nuphar pumila. Next base: position 53,394,482 of record NC_143250.1, on the reverse strand, counting down.
GTGGGGATCCCTCATAAGCCGCTGCTGGTCGTGTCTATAAACAGAAAAGTACCTTAAAATTGACTACACATGCTCCTTCACCATATCACAAACATCACCGCGGGGCTAATGCCAACAAAAAAGTGCGATATTTTTCCAATATCGCCTAGTTTTTTTAAATATCATGTTTTTATCATGTTATTAACCTAATAACAACACTCTTGTAAATTCTATTTTGTTACTTATGGTATTATTTTACACTTTTAGATATACTTTATAGCAAAACATTGGCTACACTCTAGCGTACCAAACTCTGTAGCTGAAACTCATAGGTGTTACCTTTGTTTTGCCGATTTGACCCCACATATGCATTTAACATAGTCCATTTGCTAAGAAATGCACTTTGAATCAAGTGGTTTCGATGTAGAAAAAAAGCATTTTGTCAATCATGAAAGTTTGATATATTTTAGACGGTTGAAATTTGAAGCCTTTAAAAGATCTACTTAAGTGATATATTTTAGACCGTTGAAATTTGAAACCTTAAAAGATCTACTAAAACTTGTTTTTGGCTAATGAAACCATATAAATCATATTCATAGGGCTTCATTCACGAAAAATATGATTGTAACATAAAGACACGGTCTCTTTCTACTAGAGGGTACAAGACAGTTAAGGATGGCTAATATGATCCCTACTTTACATATTTTACATTTTTATGTATGAGGATTATGCCAATAATATTTTATACAAGGAGTTTCCAAAAGACCAAAAAAGTCACAGTCCAATGTTTTTCCTCGTCAATATTTTCCCCAGATGGAGATTTGAGACTTTGCTTTCACCCAATCCATGACAGAATATTTTAGATGAGGCTGATCAAGAAAGATTCCATTGGAATGAGGGGAAATCCTGCATAAAAATTATCTGATTCTTAAAAAAAAAATTCCCCTACCTTTGCAATCATTAACCCCTTTTAGTTGATTATGGTAAAAGAAACGCCTTTTAGTTGGGGTCGTCGCGAAGGTGTTGAGTTGAATACCTCGAGAATCAAACCCTGCTGCTGGCACACGAGTGTGTCTGTAGCTTTAGGAAGTGGGCCACGTAAGTAAGGTAGGGTGGTCGTGGGACCCCACCCGGGGCTTTCCCTAGCTTCGGCAAGGGTTCCTCATCATCAAAAAAAAAAAAATTTGATTCCTTGTTACATATGGAGAGGGGGGTTCACACTGAGACACAGCAAAAGATGGTTCTTGAAAGTAGGATGCATAGCAAGACCAAAGAAATTCAATTAGAGAGTGGAATTGGTGAGGATATATTCTTAAGAGATTGTTTTGATGGTAATCTCATTATAGAGAGCTCGTGGAAAGATGTAATAAAAACTTTTCACCAAGCTCGTGAAGGAAGAGATGGATGGAGACTAGTTGATCAAGACAGAATTTTTTTAGCAGAATGAAATGTATTTGGACCTCTAAAGAGCAGCTTCAATTGCCACTTAGTTTTGTCAAGTTAGGGGTTTTAAGCATTGATAAATGTTGGAAGGATAAACCACATGACTGGATTCCTGTGAATCTTTAGTTCTGTTCTGAAAATCTCATTGCAATCTGGTCCCCTTCTTGCTCATGAGCCAAGCTCAAGCTGGGGTTTACCCTTAATGAGCTGCGCCCAAACAGGCCAAGCTTGTTAGGCTCCGTTACCAGCACTAGCAACTAGTATATGGTCTCAAACATGTTGGTACGGGTCAGATCAGGACTGAGCCAGCAATGAATGTATTTCAATGAGTAGGTTTGGTTTTAAATCCAGATCTGCATCAGAAGATTCAGAACACATGATAGAGTTCCAGTTCCAGATATAATTTGACCCACTCTGATACGAGATCTTCAGAAAATGGGTCGAGTATATTAGGTTTCAAGTGAAATACATAAAAGTGGTCAGGTTACCTGGCTTGCGTGATAAGCATATCCTGTGAAAGGTCCATGCAACGCTTTAGTGGCTCCAATCTTTTCGACCCGCATTGTTCCCTTTTTCCTCCTCTAGAAATGAAAAAAGAAAACCTCACAATTCCATTGACAGAGTATGGAGTCGACGTCGGTCGTGCTTATCTATTCACATAGATAAGCCAGTCCCTGCCTGCCAATGTGTGCTTTCTACAGATAGGGCGAAGCGCAAAGGGATGGATCGATGCCTAAGCAGTTTAAAGAGTCAGGTCTTGAAAACCGAAGGTTAAGGCTATATGATCCTCTTCAACTTCACTTGCCTCTCGGGGGGCTTGCTCCGGGCAGGTTCGGATCACTAAAATACAATACACAGCTCTACGAAGGGGTTAGGAGCGGATAAAGATCTCTCGATACATCCGAGAGACCTACTTATTTATCTAATTGTGATCCATATCCCACTAAACCCGACATTGTTTGTTCCAATCCAACCCATTTAAAAAAAACAACATTCTTTTGTGGACCATATCTGCCCCACCTTAGGTTAAACCAGATATCTGATCCGGATTCAACAGACTTCATCCTAGCAAGTAGCATTAGCCACCAAACCAATGCACCATGTACTAGGTTTCTGAATAGATCAAATATGGGTGCGATCATGCTCAACCAACATTGTGTCTAGGCCTGCCAATGGGTTAGGTATGACTCAATTCCGACCTGAATCAGACCGGCTTGGTTATTTGAGTTGGAGCCACAGGTCCAAGTGATAAATGGAGTTGGGTCTGATTTATGAAATTTCAAACTAGACCCGGTTTTGATCAGAGTTCCAGTTAAGATACACTATTTTTTCAATTAAATTTTAAAAACAAAAACAAGAACAGATCGCACTAGCTCAATTTTATGCTGTTTTTATTCAAACCCAGATCTGGTTCTTCCTGTGATAGGTCCAGGTTAAGTATCTCTAAGTCAAAGTCACGCCCCTTTACGAGTTGAGTTCGGTGAGGCCCAACCCATTGACAATCCCAAGTTTATTTGACTTTGAAAAGTTGGTCTGGTTTCTATATGGATCCATCCCGAACTCGAATGGACTGAACTGAGTCATGTGGCATTCGACCTTGCTTTAAGGGACTCCATCCATGGGTTTCAAACTCGTGGCATCCTGTCAACTTGGTGACATTCACAAGTCATCCCTACCAGATGAACAGAGATCTTGTGGGCAAATATTTCTTACATTTCTGGTCACATGATCAGAAATATGTTTTTGCTGCTGAACAAAATATATAATGTACATTTATCAGGAACTTTGAGCACCAATCATTTGACTGGTTAGTCTAAGATGGACGCATGCAAGGACACATGAATTCCTGGTGCACACCTTCCAAATTTCCTTGGTTTAACTATGTCAAGTTGGTAAAAACTATAGAGCTTTAAGATGAATTATGGCTTTGGTATAGGGCTGGTAAACAAGCAGAATGAGTCGAGATTGGGCTGTTCTACCTCAGCTCGACACCAGCCCATGCTCGGGCTCAGCTCATGAGTTCATCACGAGCCGAGCTTTACAAACCAATCACTAGCTGTCTTGTTTTCTAAAACTTGATAATATACAAAATATATAAGCATAAAAACATATATAATGTGCATATTATATATTATATGTAAAACAAGCCAACCCAAGTTATCTTGTCATGTTCGTGCTCGGCTCATTTACGTAAACGAACTGGCTCATAGCTCGAATAGTGAGCTTCTCATCTTGTTTCCCAGCCCTAATTTGATGTATCAGGTTATGTTCAGCTTCACGTAGAATGAGAACAAGCTATTATGTGCCCTTGCATCCATATGTTGGTGCTGAGTTTCTTTTTTTTGGATAATAAGGAAAAAGAGCCGTGCTCATAATTATGAGCTAATTGGTGCAAAAACCTCAGGTCCCCCTTTCCCACCAGAAAGAGTTGTATGTTACATTCAATCCTAATCCTCCAATCAATAACTAGAATTGGTCCACATTTTCACCTCATTCTAGCTGCTGCCCAAATGCTTCAACTGGACGGCTTATGTCAAAGGATGGGATCCCTTTTGTCAGTCGTTAGGTTGCTAAAGAAGTCCAAAGTACTGGATCTGCTCGGTTGCTAAAGGTCCATTGGCGCCGTCTGTAACTTGCCTTCAGAACATAGGTGCAAGCTGTGAGAGCTTCACGTGAGCAATATCTATAAGCAGCGTTTCGATGACCTTCTTGCACCTCTCGACGCCAAAGCCATCGAAGTCGAAGTTAAGAGTCGCCATAATAAGGGATGGCACGTTCCACCGCTCAGAGCGTCCCGTGGGGCCAACGGACTCGAGAGACTGCAGGTTTGGCGCATCGATCATCAGGCCGTTCCAGTGAATAACGTCGATCATGTCTTCAGCAGCAAACAGTGACAAGCTGAGACATTACCGCCATACAATACTCTAAGGCAAAGGCGTAGCTGGGGGGGGGGGGGGGCAGGACTTGTAGCCCAGTCCTGCCTCCCGAAACAGTTAAATTTTTTTTTTTAAAAAAGCCCAGTCCTAGCCCAGCCCTGACTGCAGCAAATAGTTTGATTCGTCCATATGAAATAGATTTTTATTAATAATTGTAGCCATTTTTTTTTATCTCAAAAAAAATTCCGGGGGCGCTGCCCCCGAACCCCCGACTATCACACAAATTTTTTTTGCTACACCCATGTTTGCCCCCCCCCCCCACCTCACATGAATCCTAGCTATGCCCTTGCTCTAAGGTGAGGATGAAGAGGTGAAAGAGCAACAGCTGGAGAGCGTCGGTGCTCAGATGCACGCCTCTGAGGCAAAGGTTTTGGAGGAAACAAAAGGAATGATGGGACCAGGATGGGAGCTCGGGCAGACACCCACGCAAAATCAAGATCAATATAGATTTCTTCAACGCTCCTCATGTCTGTCAGCCAATCGACCAAGAAGAAGGCGGGATCCTCGATAACGATCCACATACAAAGCAGGTTATATGTTCCCTCCCTGAACACGCAGCTGCGTGTTCTCGGGTCTGAATGAGCGCCACGTATGTAAGCACGGGTGGCTCGTTTCCCTGTGTGTGTCGGCAACACTTAGCATCGGAGTCCGATGCGTTTGCAAAGACTTAAGTACCCTTTCCTGCCATTAGCATCATAAAATGACGTTTTGAGTAAAGGACAAAAATGTTCTCTCGCCAAAAAGGGTTAAAATCATCATCGTTTTCGCCCTAAAGAGTAAACTCCTATGCTTTAACAGGAGCTCCTCACAATATGTCGCCCTAAACATTTCAGATCACCCTTTGACAATGCACCATGAGCTCCCTTTGATGTCATCTGCTGCCACCGAATCACCTCTTTGTTGTCGTTAGAGCACCCCTTTTTATTGTCTAATGCCGTCAGAGCGTAGTCAGAGCACTGTTGCCACCATCGGCTGCATCTACCTTCTAGGTGTTTCTCCTCCACTGTCGGACTATCAAAACTTGTGTTCTTTCGGTGAGTTTTATTTAAGGATTCGTTATGTAAACAAATTGATTTGTAAATCTGAATGCTAAATCTTACAACGGATTGTACTATTCATGCTAAATAACACCTATTTTTATATTGAAACAAATCGATTTATACATATCCACATTCTAGGCGTTGAAAAACAGTTAGCACGATTTGTTCTTATGAAGGCCAAACATTACAACAATATGTACTTATGAAGGCTAAATTTCTACAACGATTTGTAAGTTTGAATTTAATATTGATTTATATATTTAATATAGTATCGATTTGTTCGATGCAACAACAATTTATACGTTTAAAGCAGTAGCGATTTATGATTCATGATTTATACATTTACGATTTATAATGATATGTACTTATGAAGGGTGCGATTTGTACAATGATTTGTACGTTTAAAGCAGCAACGATTTATATGTTTGATGCAGTAGCGATGTGTAATTATGAAGTTACCTCGATTTGTACTTAATTTTGCTAAATCATACTACGATGTTTACTTATGAAGCCAAATATTGCGATGACTTGTAATGTTGGTGATTGTGTAACGAATATGATAATTTGTAATAATATATACTTGGGGAGGCGCTTGTAACATATAATGATACAGTTAAATTTATGTGTTGTGCAGGTTAACAATGACTACAAATTGTAAGACAAGAAAGCCTTCACCGTTGGAGGGGGTGACTCTTGGAAAAATCATCCGCCAATCCGATATATATGAGGGTTATGTAAAGTACCAAAATATAAAGAACATTGAGAATGAAAAAGATGAGAACAAATTGTTGGATATTTATTATGTGGAGCCCGATCCATCAGATATTGAAGATGAAAAGCAAACAAAGAAAGATGAGGAAGAACTAAAGATGAAGAAGAAGAAGGATGACAAAGAGAAGGAAAAGCAAAGGAAGGAGGAGAAGAATGAAAACTACATGCACTTATGAGGCAAAATGATTTCTTTCTGTCGACCATGCAAAATTAAATCTACATGCACATCATTCTTCATGTTATCTATCATGATCGTCAGTTGCATCGCACTATACTACGCATCGAGTTGTTATTTACCATGCCAATAAAAGAAATGACTTATCATATATGTGTGTTGACGATAGCGATTCACGTGACAGCGATTTAATGACAGCTACGACGCTGTGAAGCGATTTTAATTTTAATCGCTAAATGAATAATGATTTGAATACGCAAATCACCACCGCAGTTACGCAATAATGTAAATGACGCACACACACATTTCAATATCATAATACAAATATCTTACAAATCGACACTAGCAAACACATAATATGTTATAAATCGATATACATATCGCATAATATATTACAAATCGATACAAAAATTCAGCATAATAACTTACAAATTGATATTAAGGTGACAACATGATTTTCAGAAGTATGTATATTGCTAATATTCTGTGTACAGAATATGTGAATACAAGATTTTTTTCAGTGTGACATGCATAGATTCATCTCTTTGTGTGCTTATCATACCTGCACAAAAGTATTGTCTTTCATATGCCAATGCTCACTTCTCTTTGTCTGTATATAAATATTGTAACCACACAGAGTCTTCAAGGTCGTACATCTGAATCATTTGCTCCCAATCAGACATAAAGGTGACCTCGTTTATGCTCTCAAGTACACACTTTCTAAACTTTTTATCAAAGCATGTTTTCTAATTAAAAATGTGTCCTATGTATTTTGCTGCATTTTGAAAGATATGCCACAAACATAGGCGATGATATGCATATAGCCATACATGAGATACTGCAGCCGCAATTGCATGATCACCATTTGTAAGTACAACTCCAGGGTGCTTCTCATTCATTGCCTGTGTAAATACTCTGAACAATCACTCAAAGGTTTCCTTGGTCTGGTCATACAAAAAAGTGTCACCTAATATGCAACTCCGTGAGTGATGGTTCACTATGACAAACTGTGTAAATGGTCATTATTCCGTATTAATCTTCACTGTCGTATAAAAAATAAGCACATCATTGAAGCATTTATAATCTACTCTTGACTTTGAATCTTCTTAAAACATATTCACAACATACCCATCTTCATCCAGTTGCATTGCACTAAAGAAACCAGGGTCATTGCTTGAATGCTTCTGTAGCTAATCAACCAAAGAACATATTCCTCCATTCTTCATGTTGTCCGACTTCTTCCTTTTCAAGTGGTTTCTTAGATCCATAGGTGTGAATGGTACATTCTCGCAACCACCGTCTATGTGAGCTCACAAATTGTATGTCTTCATTGGTGCAATGTCGATGCTATCAACTATTTCAGCAATTGCAGCATGCGCTTCAGTTACTTTACGATGTGACCTTAACATAGGAGTCATAAATAAAGCGACTAATTCATGGTTATGATCATTGATTAAAGTACGAACTACATATTTCACATTTAAAAGTCTTTTAACACTATTCTCGTTGGACAACCACATCTTGAATCTGGCTTGCTCCTTGTTGAATTTCTACTTGACTTCTTTCAACCTTGCTTAGAACAAACATATGCCTTTCTCACCACGACACCCTGTGCATTTTTTGCCCAAGAATACCTTCTAACAGTGAAGCCAAGTTTTAAGGCATAATCATTGTAAAATTTATATGCAGCTTCCTCATTATTAAATTGCATTCCCTCTACGGGAACAGAGTCAAGTGTACTATCATATAGACTTGAGATGCCTGAACCTTTGTCAAGTGCACTGTCATGATTGTCTACCTCATTATCGAATTGCATTTTGTCTATTGGAATATTCAAGTCAAGAGTGAATCCAATGCCTGCACCCTTCTTATCATATGCATCATTAGTGCACATATTTACTTCTTCAAGTACGTCGATAGTATGGATGTTCGTTGCTCCATGACTTTCAAATGATTGAGATACATTATCTTCACTGCTACTAGTTGATATGCTCAACACTGTCATGAGCAAAATATCAATTTGTGTTAGTCAGCGCATACATTTACTATGATTTATTCAAGATGCATATAACAATGACTACCGATTAATTAATGAAGTCAAAGAAACGATTGAATGAATCACAGTATCAAAGTAACAACATAATAGCTTACAAATCGATAATAACAAACAAAACCATATCTCACAAATCGACACTAGAAAATACATAATATCTTACAAATCGATATACGACAATTCAACATAATATATTACAAATCGGTATACAACAATTTAGCATAATATCTTACAAATCGATATATGGCAATTCGGCATAATATATTACAAATCGATATTAACGACCAAAACAATATCTCACAAATCGACACTAGAAAACATATAATATCTTACAAATCGATATACGACAATTCGGCATAATATATTACAAATCGATATTAACAAACAAAATAATATCTCGTAAATCGACACTAGAAAACACATAATATCTTATAAATTAATATACGATAATTCAACATAATATATTATAAATTGATATTAACAAACAAAACAATATCTCACAAATCGACACTAGAAAATATATAATATCTTACAAATCGATATACGACAATTCAACATAATATATTACAAATTGATATTAACAATCAAAACAATATCTCACAAATTGACACTAGAAAACACATAATATCTTACAAATTAATATACAACAATTCAACATAATATATTACAAATCGATACTAACAAACAAAACAATATCTCACAAATCAATATACATATTACTACAACCATGATTTGTGTTACATTGCATATACTGAGTGAATAGACGATACCGGATAGGGTAGAGATTCTTGCTCGCATCTGTAACCAAGCATTCTTGTCAACAGATCCCACTGCCTTACAAATATCTTCAAGTTTCTAACCGTCGAAATGATAAAATCTACTTGTAATAACAAAACAACGCCTTAATGACACTCACAATGACATACGTTCTTCAACAATAGCATGATGACATGGAAAGATACTCACCACACTTTAATGGCACTTGTTGGAATGTTTGTGCATCATTGCTTTTTTTCATATTGCCTAACGAAAACAAAGAAGAAGAGAAGACTGTAAAAAGAGATGGCCGACAAATCCCCCTACGACGCCCACCAATGATCGAATCAGTCGTTCAATTTATAGTTATCTCCATGAGGTAGGAACAAGCCCAAAAAAGTTTTCTATCTAACACAAGGCAGGAACGAGAAGGCGGCCATGTGTTGTAACATAAGCTAAAAACAAAGGTGGAATATGCAAATCTATATACGGGGAGCGAGAGGACATTTTTGTCCAATGCATATCTATCTTACAGGAGGATATTTCCATAAAAAACATATCTACCTTTTTTATATGTTATTTTATTATAAAGTCATCGTGGGCAACATTGGCATATGAATTATCGTGGGTCCCAAGATATTCCTCTGTACACACCGAAACACGTGAATTTGTGTTCCAGGGAGAACACACAGCACCCTCTCATCCACATATCCATCTGCAGGCGGAAGATACCGAGTGGGGAGAGGTGGGTGAAGATGCAGCCAGTGACCATCTTCACCAACCTATTGCAGATGTCAATTTTCGCTTGCCTTGCCTATTCATCATCCTCCAGCGGCATCAGGTAGTAAGGTGTTCGCGGTAAAAGAATTTGAAAACTAATCGCTGAATAGTAAAAATGATAAATAATTAAAAGATATATGTGGTTCGGCAATAGAGCTTATGTCCATGGGCAAATGAAGTCTTCTTAAGTTTTTTCAACTTGTTTACAAGTTATATACATTGCATTAGTAGCTGGATGAGCTTGCCTATGAGATAAGATAGACTTCTTATATTTTTCAACTTCCTTCATATTATCAGAAAAAATTCATTGTCCTAAATTATCTCTTGAGCTATCGATATTTGTGAGAGCACAAATGTGGTTATCGATATCTTTGAGGGAGCGATCGATCTCTAGTTGTTCACGGCAAATATGGACAAGTGTATCTCTACCGTAATCTTGTTCATGACTAATGTGAGGATTGTTATCTCCATTGTGATCACGCCAAACAGGTTCAGATCCGATAATATGCCCCTTCAAACTAAGCGGTGGTGCGATTCACAAGCCGAGTTTGGGTTGAAGAATGAAAGGCGACCTTGGTCAATGGCTTGGTGAAGATATCAACAACCTGGAGATGAGACAAAATGAAGGCGGTAACGAGCTGGCACTGGGTGACTTTCTCTCGTACAAAGTAGTAATCGATCTTGGTATGCTTAAAGTGATTGTGAAACATTGGGTTCACGATCATATGCAAGGCAGAGAGATTATCGCAGAAAATTATGGGAGCTTGCGAAATGTAGAGGCCAAGATCACGCAGTATAAATGTGATCCAAGTGAGCTCAGCATAGGCTAAAGAGCGATATTCGGCTTCAGTGCTCGAGCGGACCACCATTGGTTGCTTCTTTGTGCTTCAAGAGATGCAATTATCGTCAAGATAGGCACAATATCCAGAGGTAGAGCGATGGGTAGTGGGACATTCTACCCAATCAGCATTCAAAAACCCATAGAGAAAGAGAGGATTATGAGCAAGGGGGAGGATGCCAAAATGAATGGTGCCTTTGATGTACCGAAGAATACACTTGATGAGATGAAAATGAAACTCAATAGGGGTGTGCATATGACAAACATAATTAACATTGTAAGATATGTTTAGCCAAGTGAAAGTGAGATACTGGAGGCTCCCAACTAAACTTTGATAATATCGAACATCGGCATAGGGAGGTGAAGAAGCAGGCGGTGATGGTTGGCCGACCATAGGAGTGGAAATAGGATGGTAGTCCTTCATTTGAGCCATGTCGAGAATCTCATAAGCATAACGAGTCTGATCAAGAAAAAGTCCTGCAACAAATCGTTTGACCTGAACTCTTAAAAAGTGGTGAAGATCGTCAAGGTCGGTCATGACAAATTCTGTGCTCAATCGCTTAATAACATTAGTTAGAAAGGTAGGATTGCTTCCAATGATAATGATATCATCAGCATATAATAATAAGAAAATACATTTGCAGGCATGGCAGCATATAAAAAGGAGGAATCAGCCACACTGCAAAAGAAAACCGTACCCAACAAAAAAGAGTTGAAGCGATCAAACCACATGCGAGAGGGTTGGCGAAGCCCATATAAAGCACGATAAATTTTACACACATGGGTGGGTTTGGAGGGATCACGAAAACCCAAGGGTTGGTCCATGAAAACGGGTTCATCAAGGTAGCCGTGAAGGAAGGCATTTTTTATATCAAGTTGACGAATAGGCCAAGAGGAAGTTAAGGCAAAGGAGAAGATTATGCAAATGGTGGTGGGTTTGATAATGGGGAAAAAAACTCTCAAGAAAATCGATTTCAGAAAGTTGGGTAAAACCCTTAGCGACCAAGCGAGCTTTGAGACGATCTAGAGAACTGTCAGCATGAAGTTTGGTCTTAAAAACCCATTTACAACCGACAATATTCATGTCCAGAGTTTGAGAAACAAGTTCCCAAGTTTTTGTATGAGAAAGAGCAATCATTTTGTCCTACATGGCCTGATGCCAACCGAGATAAGATAGAGCTGATTTGACAGTTTTGAGTTCAAGAGGAATGTCAAGAGTGGCTAAAAAATATTTGGGATTGGGCTTGACAACACCGGCTTTGGCACGAGTTAGCATGGGATGGGCATTAGTAGGGAGGGCGGTAGAATAAGAGGAAACATGGGAAGAGGTCGGGAGATGAGAGGCGGGGGAGCCCGAGGTTCTCGTGGAAATGGGGTTGCAAGACACTATGGGAAGCAACGGTGGGGCAATATGCTCTGGATAATCGAGGATAGTGCTTCAATTTCGTTCGTCCATAGGAATGGTTGGACATTGGTTGACTTGCTTTCAGTGAGAAATATCATGATCATGAGACGAGGTGCCTTGGAAAGGGAAGCAACCTTCGTCAAAAATTACATGACAGCTGATGTAAATTCAACCAATGTCAATATGTCGGTAGTGATATCTCTTGTAGTTATCGCTATAGCCCAAAAACACACACGGTAGAGACCACAGAGAAAATTTGTTCTTAGCATAATCACGCAAATGTGAAAAACATCGTCTAAAAAACATGAAGATATCCATACTCGGGCCATTTTTTAAATAACTTCTCATATGGAGACACCATTTTTAATGCGGAGCTGGGTAAACGATTGATTAACCAAACGATTATGAGAAAAGCTTCAACCCAAAACTTTGTAGGCAAAGAAGCATAAAACATCATGGCAAGACTCAGTTCAACAATACTACGATGTTTTCTTTCTACTCATCCATTTTATTCGAGAGTGTGAGGATAGGAAACATTATGGTGAATTCCATTTTCTCTTAAGTATTGTTGAAATTTTTCAAATTAAAATTTTCCGCCACCATCAAATTAAAACTCTTCGCCACCATCAAATTAAAATTTTTCAACGGTGGCATTGAATCTATTCAAAATCAATTTATGAAACTCATAAAATCTATGAATAAAATTAGATTTCAATTTCAATGGGTATAGCCAAACATATCTTGAGAAGTCATCGACCATAATGACATAATACTTGAAACCTTGGTGAGAAACCTCGGGTGCGAGCCCCCAAATATCACAATGTATCTTCTCAAAAGATTTATTAGAAGATTCTTCAGATTTAGTAAACGGAAGTCGACTGGACTTGGCCATGATGCAACTCTCACAAATGGCTTTATTTTTATTTACAGGAAAACAAATAAATCTTTTATTTTGCAAAAAATTAACTATCTCCATACTCGAGTGTCCCAACCGATGATGACATTCATCTTTGCTCACGTTGTGTTGTCCATTCGAGAAAAACATCTCTTTTATGGTCGGTTCTAGGATGTAGAGGTCACCACTTCTAAGCCTCGAAGCTATCTGTCTCTTGGTCACCTTGTCCTTTACAAGAAACTGATCATTATAGAACTCAAAAAATAAAGGTTGATCATGTGTTAATTGGCTAACAGAAATAAAAAAAAATTCATGTCAGGAACAACTAGAACATTATCGAGTCTATGTTTTTCTTGACCAAGTTTAAGATCAACTGAACTGACATGGGTAATTGGGAGTTTGTCTCCATTTCCACCATTATTTTATCATGACCAAAGTAGGGATTAAGCTTATGAAACAGACCTGGGTCGGCGGTGACATGAGAACTTGCACTCATATCAGGGAACCAAGCATGATCTTGATTATCTGAAATTGTCATAGCTGCCAATGCTTGGGGAATATCTCTGATTTGGTACATTTGATTAAATCTGTGATAACACTTCAACGCAGTGTGATTCAGTTTTGAACAAATTTGGCAAAATACATGCTTATCCTTCTATTGATTTCCTTGCTTGTTTTGGCAGTTTTGATTATTCTAGAATTTTTTATTCATTTGGTGTGAAGTTTGATTTCCCATTTGAGAAAAACCATGGCCTCAGAACAAAAAACAATTTTGAAAATCTCCTCTCTTATTGTTTTGATTTTTATCTTGTTGTTGGCTTATGAAAGCCACATTTTGATTAGGACGAGAATCCTAATCAGGCGTCTGGAGAGTTTTAAAAGTCTCATGAGACTGGAGCAAAGAAATTAACTTTCTGTACGTAGGAACTGACGACTTCATCATGGATATGATGAATGCTTCGTACTCATGTCCAAAACTTTGTTCCTGTCATCGATAGGTTTGTCAATGGTGGCAAGCACATCACATATATTTTTAAAAGAGGTAATGTATTTGGATAAAGAAAGGCTATATTTTTGAAATGTCTAAAGATTCTGCAGTAAATAGCATTCACGCTCTTACGAGTCAAGAGCAACGACTTCTTCAAGGGTCGACCATACTTGTGCAGACATGTCATGCCCAACAATGAATCTAAGAACATCCTCGGATAAGGTGCCAGTTATACACTCATGTAGAAGCCGATCTGATTTCCTCTATGTGATGAAATCTAGATTTTCGGCATGAACTCCATTGTCATCAACTAGAAATTGCTCTGGAACATGGGATTCATGGCCAATGAATCTCTAGGGGGCTTGACATTCTATCAACCCCAATAGTTGCGTCCTCCAGATTAAATAGTTAGTGTGTGTCAATTTTAATGACACAAAATTAGCAACATTCAAAGTTGCAGAATATGGGAACTTGATTGAGGAAGAAAAGGCAGATATGAAATCAAACTGTATAAACTCATGGTTCTAGCTCTGATACCATAAATGAATTTGAAAACCAATCGGTGAATAGTAAAAATGATAAATAATTGAGAGAGAGAGAGAGAGTCTCACGATATACATGGTTCGGCAATAGCACCTGCGTCCATGGGCAAATGAAGTCTTTTTCCTTAAGTTTTTTCAATGTGTTTACACATTGTTATATACATTGCATTAGTAGTTGGATGAACTTGCCTATGAGATAAGATATACTTCTTATATTTTCCAACTTCCTCCACATTATCAGAAAAATCTCTTTCTCCTAAATTATCTCTTACGCTATCAATATTTGTGAGACCACAAATATGGTTATCGACATCTTTAAGAGACTGATAGGTCTCTGGTTGTTCACGACAAATGTGGACAGATATATCTCTATTGTGATCGTGTTCACGACTAATATAGGGATTGTTATCTCCATTATGATCATGCCAAACAGGTCCAGATCTGATAATAGGCGGGGACGTATGTGTATCCCCTGCGAGATTCTACGAGGGGTCCATACAGAAGTCCATGTGATGGACTAAGGTCCAGAGGTACCTCCACCTCCTTGACAGGATGCTCATTCTCACTGCATCTTCCAAGGAAAAGGAGGAGAGGATGTACTCGATGACATAATCGTGAAGGGCGCTAAACAGACCCTCTTCTTTTGATGCCATACGCATCCAACTCCTACTTCTGAGAGGATGAGTCGCTTCTATGTTCCAATTTGTAAGAAGATGAGAGAGATGGAGAAATTGATGATATGACTTTTGTTACTGATTTTGGATCAAAGACCACACTAACGGTCTCCTAATTCTATGCATATTATATATAAGGATTGACTTTAGTGATTTACAAAGATGAGCAGTAAAATGTAACAGTAAAATATACATGGCAGATACAAACATAAAGTAAATCACTTAATTTACATGATATTTTAGAGCGTGTAGGAGAGGATGCCCAACTTGGACTTTAAGAGGGAAAATTATTCATTGCCCAAGGCCTTGGTAAAGACGTTTGCATAGTGAGGTTGTGGGAATGAATTGTCTACTAATCAACTCTCTTTGGACTTTCTCACAGATGAGGTGATAATTTAATTTAATGTGTTTTGTGCGTTCATGATAAACGGGGTTGGTTGCTATGTGCATAGGATTTTGAAAACACCCAAATGATCACGACATGATCGCCCCACGCAATCACATCATGATCATTAGGGTTCGGGTATGAGGATATCCCATATTTGCGGCAGCCACCCAACTGTGATCATCGCAAAAATTTTCCTCTCTTGTGGTTTCTCTCACATAATCACAGATATACAAACAAGGACGCACAAACAGCACTCCCTAAAGCTGACTCTAAATGCAATATTTGAAATGGCTGATAGGACCTTAATCCTAACTCTAAGATTTAGATCATCTGATTCCAATCAAGGTATGCCGATATACTCAAGCCGAAGCTCGAAGTACGTGGCATAAAATATTCCTCCGGTTCTAATTTAATGGTTTCCCAACATCCTTGAGCACCTACCGATATACCTCCGACTATGACCCTTAGGTACGTGGTAGGGGGGGCGAACCCAAATAAGTGGCCCAGTTGTGAGGCTCTCTCCCGAACTATGGTTCAGTGAGACACGTGAAGACCAGGACAATATAGGTAGGGATGTTTTCAAAAACATGTTCAGCATGCAGATAAAACCAGAAATCTCTAATGCAAGTCCTAGAGAGATAAATTTAAATGAAAAGAAGCACGCACTTGCATACATTGTTTACATTCAATCCCTAGAATTGAGGAGAGTTGTATTTCACACCTAAGTCTAATGTGAACATGGAATAATCTCCTCAATATGGTCCTACCAAACCATACTTAGATCCTATATGTAATGATGTTAGCTTAGGACAGAGTCTAGGCTCTTAAGATTTGCATGAAAATGAAGCTAACATTGAAAGAATAAAGACTTAGGTAATATCAAAGCAAAGCAAAAGGCACAATTCGATCGAACGAAGACGATGTCCCATCATGGTCGCCAAAACTGTGATCATTGCAAAAATTTTCTTCTCTTGTGGTTTCTCTTTCTTTCTTCTTTTTTTCTTTTCTAACCTCTATTTTCCTCCTTTTTAAAGGGAGAAAAATAAAAGACAGAAAAAGAAGAGAGAAGAGAAAAGAAGAGAAAAAGAGAGAGGAACTCTTTTGCGGGGTCTCACTTGACCTTGATTTGAAAATATTTAGAAAATTACTCGCCTCCGTTTTGAAATATATTGTGGGAAAAAATGGGAGATGGGATCCGCTCGTCGATACGACGTTCGACCGTTCCTGGTGCCTTTACCAGGGGTAATCGAACCAAGGATCGAATCTATGCCTTTTTGCTTTGCCTAAATATTATCTAAGAATTTATCCTAAGTCTAAAATGCACAAGGAATCATGCTTGTGCAATGCAAGGATGTATGCTCTCTTAAAAAAAATGGTTTTAGAAATCTCCAAGTGTTCTGAGATGAACTTTGATAATGAAGTGAAGAAATGATTGAATCTAACTTTAAAATTTTGAGATAGATCAGGGATTTGAAGTTCTAAGTCTTTGAAATAATCAGAACTGGGAAAATAAATCTTTGAATTTGGAAAGAATGATTTGAAAAAGGGAAAAAGAAGAAAATTTCAAAGTCAGCAAATGGACTTTGAACTTAGAGATAAAATTTGGAATGGAATTGAATTTAAAATTTGAAATCAGGGTGAAATTTGAATCCACAATTTGAATCCTAAGATGAAATTCGAATTTGAAATCTCAGATCCAAGACGGATTTGGATTCTGGAACCTAAAGTGGATTTTGGATCTAAAGTCTGAGATCCAAGATGGAATTGGATTCTGGATCCTAAATGGAGTTTGGATCTGTAATCTGAGATCCAAGATGGAATTGGATTCTGGATCCAAAATGGAGTTTGAATTTGTAGTCTAAGATCCAAGATGAAGTTGGATTCTGGATCCAAAAATGGATTGTGGATCTTAAGTCTAAGATCCAAGATAAAGTTGGATTCTGGATCCTAAAATAGAATTGGATATGAAGTCTGAGATCCAAAATGAAATTGGATTCTGGATCCTAAAATGGAATTGGATCTGAAGTCTGAGATCCAAGGTAGAACTGGATTCTGAATCATAGAATGGATTGGGTTCTAACTTTGGATTTGGACTTTTTGAAAGTCCAAATGAGACTTTTTGAAGATGGATCTGGGTTTTGAAAAACCCAGATTGAATTTAAAATTTAGGAAGGGTCAAGCTTTGAGATTCAGAATCAATCTCAAACTTTGATTTTGAATTTGAAGGTAAGAAAATGATCTCGAAATCAGAAGAATAAGAAATTTCAAAGTTAAATTGAACTTTGAAATTGAATTTGAGATATTGAATTGAATTTGAATTTGAAAATGAATTTGGAATTTGATTTGAGAATACAAATGAATTTCAAAGTCGATTTTGGACTTTGAATTTGAAGCTTGAATTTGGAAATGGAATTTTGAATATAAAGATTGAATTTTGAAATTTCAAAGTCAAATTGGACTTTGGAATTGAAATTTTAAATCTTTGAAATAAGATAGAAGAAGGATTTAAAATAGAGATTGAAGAAAGATATTTGAGATCACTTGGATTTTGGAAAAGAATTTTGAAAATATGATGTTCTATCCTAAATGATGAATAAATTTAAAGAATTTTTAAAATTGGATTTTGAAAAGCATATCTCATTGTTTAAATGAATTAAAAATAAGATTAAAAATATAATACCTCCTTGACTATGGTCATTGAATGTATTATATAATAATCTATATTTTAAATTCAGGTGAAGAATAAAACATATTTTGGTGCTTTTATAGAGTTTAAAATGAAATTAACTCTCAATATACCCTGACTATGGCCATTGATATATATTTTGAGTTAATTTTAAGTTAAACTCTGATAAAAGAAAAAAATATTTAAGGGAAATATGATGAATTTTGAAAAGGATCCAGTGTGGATCTAGTATTATTTCATAAAAGATAAGCATACTAAGTTTTGTTTACATCCTAACTATGGCCATTGATGTAAATCATCGACTTAGGATTAATTACCTCTTACGAAATGGTGCACGTGCCATTCGTGTTTCACCATTGTGAGAAAAAATAAAGGCGAAAGCATGAAAATAAGCAATTTATGATATTTACAATGCTCATCCATTCTATCTAAGACTGAAAATGCAAAATTTTCATTAATATGTAGCTATTACAAATTTTCAGATAAAAGGTTCCTAATCTAAATAAGAATCTAACAATTGCTATGTATTCCTGCAAAGACAAGGTTAATATAAAATAACATGCTAAGAAGGTGAAAGATATTATGGTAGCATTGGCATACTTATAACTGAGTGTGACATCTACTTCTAATGAAAGAAATATACATATATGCATACCAGTGAGATAAATATGTACATACATGCATATCAAAACAGGAAAAACATGCATGGAAAGAGCATTTACAAGCAATACTTATGCTAATGGGGATGGTGTATATATGTGCCTAAGCTTGATATGAATGCCTTATGTTAGATGGAATGCAATAGGAGAAACCAATGGAAATAGGATGCTGATATTCACTACCTACCAATGCCTATACTGACCCATCGTGCATGCAACTGATATTATGATTTCAACAGACAATACATGCTTAACCTCATGCACCAACACTATCTTACCCAACATTGATGCACTGTTAGTCCAGATTTACTGACATATTCTTACCTCTTAATGATATCTGATTGAACTCACTAATGCATAGTATCTAACGTAGACTAGTACATGTTGCTTGATCAATGACTTATCTATGCACTGATGCAGACTTGCTAACCTACCGAATGCGAATACAGACTAACCGTTAGTCCACATTAATACACACTACATGATGTCAACACACTAACTGTTAATGTATAGGCTGATTGCAAGAGGCCACCCAACACAGTCTGCATCAACCTTCAATACTTAGCACTGATTTGTTTATTCACATGCATGCGGGTTACTTAATGCTCTACGTCCTAACTTAGAAAAATCATAATGGGAGAAATATATGAAAAAGAAAAAGAAATGTTAGATATCAAAACACAGATATAACACATTACAAATCTGCTGCCAAACTCGAACACAGCCATTCCTTGTAGCAGCTTTCGTTGAACGCAACACATGCTCCATTGGAGGCCAGTTACCAAATTCCTTTTGGAAAGGCCATCCACTTATATGAAGTTTAGTAATAATCAAATCATTTTAACAATGATCATTGAAGATTCCTGTGACTGAATAATTTTGTCCCCTGAATGAAAATTTGTGAGAATGTAGAAATATCCATGGTGATGTTCCAGAGAATATTACACACCAGATTTACATTTATGGACTTACTGCAGCCCATGCTAAAGATTGGTTGTACTGACCTTCTTCAGATGAAATCCTTTAGTTAGAATCCTCGGTAATGAACTTGCCACCTTTTGCGCTTGTAACGTCAACACAGTAAATTGTATTCTGCTTTTCCTAATTTTGAAGAGAACCAACATCGAATATAGACAAGATAACAAGGTGATCTTCGGAAGCTCCTCTTTGAAATCCCCTTTAACACCTGAATGGCGATGTGGCGGATGTTATGATTCTTTTCCCACCATACGATGTCGGTCCTAGTCACGTAATCCCCATTCTGGACCAAACAGGAGGATAAATAGGATGGTGGGTGACTCTGAGACTCCTTCATTTCAGCATTGGAATTCCTGAAGGGTTAGATCCAGCAATGCCACACATCCTGCTGATATGGCTACTGGAGTAACTTTGGTAGTGGATTCCTTGTATTTTTGTCATTCTCATTTGTTCTCCCAGAATTCAGAATAAATCAGCAGCGACTGGAGCATTGCTTATCAAAGTATGTAGCAAGGGGAGGAATGATACAGATTACAGATATAGGTGAAAACATTGTGGTGTAACAGGAGAACAAACGTTACGGCAAATAATAATAATAAAAAAAATGCATAATGAAATGCTAGTATGACAGTGGATGGATGTCATTCGATGGGGGTGATATAGTATATAGGAAATGAAGCACAAAGAACAGACCTGCTGAAGCCAATGTCCCTGTAGTATGAGCAACATATGCTAATTTAGCTGATTGACTGAGTGACAATCGCTAGAACCAGTTCATAAGAACCCACTAGGATTGTGGGTCGATTTTAGCAGCCACAAGCAATCTAACACTTCAACCAGTAGGGCTGGATGACAACATAATTGGGTATGACAGATGGTGAGGCGGATGGGGTATGCTTAGATGGATTGCCAGTGAGACGAAAACTATATGCTGTGAAGGTATGGCAGCTAGTTAAACAAAGGTGTAACAATAAAAAAAAATGGTGTAAGTGGTGAGTGCCAAACAACAAATAGACAGGGAATATCAGCTAAACCCAGATATAATATTCAATTACTGCATAAAACACACCAGATATTAAAATCAATCACTTGATTCATTCAAACACTCAACCTGTCAATTGATTTTTAAAAAAAAAAAAAATTGCACCAGATATGATTAATTTTCTCAACAAAACTTGCTAGATATCAGAAGATTACCTCAAAACCAACCAATGGAAAACGCATCAATCAACGCAATCGATCAGTTGTAGATATTGACGTATAACCTGAATGTGCTTAAACGACATCACCTGTATAATCCTTTGTAACAGTCCACTGACGAATGATCTTTTGGCAACAACGAATCGACTTGTTCATAGCAGGTAGACTAGTTGCTGCAAAATGGTCGCTGCTCAACAAGACCAACTTGACTCCAGCAAATCTGAAGTTGTATATTGCTCCACTTGTACTTCATCACCAGAATCGGTTTCCTCAATCCATCATTCAGATTCGAGGCTCAAGTCTTCCTCTTGTTCCCACCTCTCTTTTTTTTTCTCTCAATGGACGATTATCTAGCACCAGACTGAGGATTAGTCACTTGCAAGAGATCAATCATGGACCGTTTTGAGGCAACTAATCAAGAATCCAAGAGACGACTAACAGAATTAATATGAATCATGATGCATAGGCACCTGATGCTGGACGGAAATGATAGATACTGAAATGAAAAATCAATATAATGACACAAGTATGAAATGTTAAAATAAATGCAGGAATGAGATGCAGACAAATGGGTAACAAACCAATACATAGAACCTATGATGTAATGCCAATCAATAGTGCTGAATAGGCCATTGAAGTTGTCATACCCCAGACGATGATAAGATCATCGTTATTTATGGACTACCGAAATTCGATAAAAGAAAACGGAAATAGAGGGAGAAGAGCATAAAATAAAACTGTTGGAATCGAGGATCATAATATTAACAAAAAAAATCAAGAACTAAGAGGAATAAAAATATGGGGGACTAAAACATGTAAAGCAAATACATCGATCCAATTTTCTATAAGGAGAACAAAATGAAGATTTTATTGCTGCCTCATACGATTCATCGGCAGATGGGTATTCAATACCCATCCACCTCATCCGAATACCAACATATAACCAGAGGGGATTTATAGGAAAAACAATTATGAGAAAGAGGGAAATGAACAAATACAACAATTATAGATTCGATGCTATTTAAAATGAGGAAATCAAAACATAGATGATAAATAATTGAAAGGAGCAGGGGATCGGATAATGAAAACAAAAATTGGAAAACAGATATTTAACCGAAACCAGAGAAATTTTAATAAACGTAAGAGGGAAATATTGGAACAAATGTTCCATTGTTGTTGCACATGGGTGGGTTGATGTTGCACAGGCAACTCAACGTCACCCCTGGTGTGTTAATGTGGTTAAGAAAAAAACAAGAAATCAAAGGAGAAAGAAAAATTTACAAAGGAGAAGAAAACGTACTTACCTGTAGTTGGAATCAAGCTTCTTTTTAGTTGTTTGGAAGGAAGGTACTCGGGGAAGGATAAGAGATTGAAGAAACCAGAGGAGAAGGAAAAGGGGATAGAGAGGAAGAGGGGGAAAAAAGAAGAAAATGTCGAGGGATCCTGGAAAAATGGATGATGGATCGAGAGGGGTGGAATGGATTGAGAAGGGATGGAACGGAATGGATGGTGCAAGTAGATGTTAAGAAATCTCTTTTCCTCCCCCCATTTTCTTTCATGATGCCTCGTTTTTATAGGCTTCAGAAGGATCCAGAGAGGTTGTTATGCATCGGTGGTTGAGAAGGAACGAGAGACGTCCGTTGGTGATAGGCGATGGGTGAAAGGGGTTTCAGAGATGGAGGAGCTCGATGGTGATCGGGCAGCTAGGCGATGAGAATGGAGAGGAAGAAGGTTCTCGAGAGGGGTTTTTGCGAAAAAGAGAGAGAGAAAAGGCCGTAACCCCCTTTCTTACGAAACCCTAAAAAAGATTTTTCAGAGGGGGGCCCTTTCATTTTTAGGTTTTTACAAAGAGGGGGCTCCCTAACAAATTTTGCAAAAAGGGTGTTCTCATAAAACTTGATTTTCAAAAAGGAGTCTTTAGAAAAAGGACACTTTCAAAAAGGAGGTTTTTCAAAACTATTTTTTTTCTTTTCTATAATTTTATTTTTTTGTTCTTTTCTTCATTTTCTATATTTTTTTGATATTTTTGAAATAAAATCCTAAAATTTACGAAAAGCAAAGATTTAAAACTAATTTTTTTGTATTTTTGAGAAATATTTACAAAAGAGGTTTTTTCGAGAATTTCAGGCCATTTTGGGGAAATTTCTTTAGAAGAATGGGTTTGGACCCAAGTTTTGAGAAAATATTCGAGTTTTTAAACTCGAATTTGAGAAATACAACATGATAGATCAAAACGGATGCCAGATAGAATGTCTGAGCTATTTAAAAACTATTTTTGATTTTTTTTGTAATTTCAATTAAAAGTTGGACCACGAGACTCAGATTTGGATCTGGATCCGAAATCAAATCAGACATATAAAATGAATTTAATTTGAGTAAAACTTGAGAAATGAACTGGAATTTAGATTTAAAAAATTACTCAATTGCTCTGAAAATGAAATCAGGGGCAAAAAGGGAGCATTTAAAAGATTTTAAAAAATTTTGAGGTGTTTACAGATGCCCCTCTTTGCTACTAAGCTGGTTGAAAGCCGAACTTAGTGTCAAAGAAAATACTCCAAATTTTGAAAAAAAATGCCCCAGCCAGCAGATCTAAACCGGGTGTGAAAGGATTTATTTAGAAAGACATGATTTTTAGGCTTAAAACCTTATCCTGAATGGCTTTGGGGAGACGAAATCCTCAAAAATGATATAACTGAATAGTAGAAATGAGGAAATCGCGATGGGACTCTTGGGCGAAGATCCTGAAGTGGTGAAAGACAAGAATTTAGATCAAGTCTCGTGGGCGAGACAAGAGCAGCTTTTGGAATGACTTAGGTTTAGCCCTTAACCTGGATGGGACGAAGATATATCAAGATAATTTGGATGGGGAAAGGAATGTAAGCGGATCTTGATGGAACATTTTTTAGAGAATGCCTCGTGAGACGAAGCTCAAGTAAGATCCTATCCTGGATGGATATACAAAGCATGGATTCCTCGATGGGAAGAACCATGATGGGACTGGAAGAAAACACCTCGTCGAAACGAGAGAAACTCGTTGGAACGAGATTCAGGTTTAAACCAAACCTGAAAAAGGAAGATACCTCGATGGGCGAGGTTTAGGCTTAACCCTTAACCTGAAGGGGACGACCAAATGGAATCCTCGAGTGAAGAAACCATGATGGGACATTCGAAGTTTGGACGAACAAATCCGAAAGGAGTTCGCGAAAGGAAGAAGAAAATGGGGTTCCCTAAAGCCTAAAAAAGGGATGAACTTGGGTGTCTCATTGCTGAGACTAAATTAGCTTTTGAAATTGATGACCTCTCGCAGAAAGTACAGATTTGACCCTTAACCTGAGTGGGAACTACCATATGGATTTCTCGAATGAGGGAACCGTGATGGGACATGAGAGATACTTCAACTGAATGGGGTAACTCTTCTGGAAGATATAAACAACGCTAGGTTACATCAAAATGGATATTGAATATTTATTTCATTCCTGAAATGTCTAGAAAATTTTGCCAATAAGATAAAATTGTAGTTGATTTAAACGCTTGAAAATGTGCACGTATGTGCAAAAGACATTCCCTCTTTTACCTAGAGTATTCCTTCCAACGAGGTTAACTCCTCGGTTTCAAGAGTCAAATTCAAAATTTTAGCGTTGATGATTTTCTTTAAGGAAGCTATTCATTTCCTTAATATGAGAAGAGAAGAAATATTCTCAATTTCATAAAAGCAAGTAGTGAAAAGACATTGATAAAAGAATTTTACATGAGAAAAGATGACTTCTGGCAATTTTGGCAGTTTGATATCTGGGTGTTTTTTCTACGATGATATTTTTTACACTCTTTATGAGTCATTGAACTTTTTTCGGGCTTCTACATCTTCCTTTATTTTGAAGATGTCCTGACTTTTCTCTCTTTTTCAGGGAAGGGTACGTCACAAACTTTTTCATCTTGGAGATGTTTCGATCCTTCATTTATCTCAGGGATTGATGATATAGGCTCAAAGGGTCTTTTGATGATAGCAGAAATCAAATATCTTTTAGGGTTTGTCGGTAGGTTCATCAGACTCGCCTTCATCTCGACGATGATCTGAACTTTCCCTAGAAGGATCCTTCACAAAACTCCTTCATCTCGAAGATTATTCAAATCTTCTTTAGCCCCGGGGGTCTTGCTCGCATATTCGTCTTCATCTTGACGACAATTGAGAGATCCCTTTTACAGAAATTTCATTGCAGCTTAACTGGATTAAGGAGACATTGGTCGAGTGGATTCTTTTTATCGCTCCAGATATTTCCACTGCCTGATTGCCAAAAAATCGTCTTTAAACATGCATCATAGCCATGATCAATATCAATTCACTTTCGGTGTTTCAACATCATTGAATATTTCTTTTGCTAATCATACCGAGGATATTTCTTTCATCCTTTTGGTTGATCAACAGGAAAAAAGATCTGAATTTTACCTCTTTTTGGCAAAAAGTTTCACTTTTTGGAAAGAATACTAGAGATAATCTGAGGTGATTCTTTTGTGCAGTAAGAATTTTAGAATCAACAAATATTTTTAGCAAATTGGCAAAGTTTTCGAGAATTCTTCGTGAAATAATCACTCAATATAGATTTTGATAGGACCTTGAGTTGAATTTATGATTTTGGACATTCTGACCAGTGAAACTGAGACCTTTTATTTAACGACCAGCGAAGGAGATGGGAGTTTTGATTTAACAACCAGTGAAGACTGAAGCCTTTGATTTAACGACCAGTGAAAACTGGGACCTTTCATTTAACGACCAACGAAGAAGCTGGAACCTTTCATTTAATGACCAATGGAAACTAGGACATTTCATTTAACGACCAGCGAAGTAGCTGAGACCTTTCATTTAATGACCAACGAAGTAGCTGTGACATTTCATTTAACGACCAGCAAAGTAGCTGAGACATTTCATTTAACAACCAGCGAAGTAGCTGGGACATTTAATTTAACGACCAACGAAGTAGCTGGGACATTTCATTTAACGACCAACGAAGTAGCTGGGACATTTCATTTAACGACCAGCAAAGTAGCTGGGACATTTAATTTAACGACCAACAAAGTAGCTGGGGCATTTCATTTAACGACCAACGAAGTAGCTGGGGCATTTCATTTAACGACCAACGAAGTAGCTGGGACATTTCATTTAACGACCAACGAAGTAGCTGGGACATTTCATTTAACGACCAACGAAGTAGCTAGGACATTTCATTTAACGACCTTTGGTTTAATGATTTGATCTAAGATTGAGACTTTCTGAAAAACAAACAGCACGAGGACTGAGTTTTGTGAATGAACTTGATCTTTAGACTTGAAGATTTTGAGAAGTAACCCTGTGCGAGGACTGGGTTTTCCAACCGAGAGTCAGGAAGGAAACCGACATTTTTAAGATATTTAGAGATTGAAGCAGTAATGATTCTCGGGGTTTTAGGATTATCCCTTATCCTGAAGGGGAAGTAGAATAGGCATTTGATGAGAATTTAGGAAAATGATTCAGGTTTATCCATTAACTTGAAGGGGAAATAGAAGATTTTGCGAAGAGATAACCTGAGACTTGAATTTAGAAGGGATATGACAAGATTTATGATTTATGATCTATGATTTAGATGGACCAGCATAGTTAGCTGTATGCGGTCCAATTTTCAGGATTAACCCCTTATCCTGAAAAGAATAAAATTTGAAAGGATAGAAGGAGATATAATTTAATAAAAACATGGAGAAAATTTAAGACAATTGATTTATTTTGAAGAAGAATTCTCACAAGTAGCATCGTTGCTCCTATGAGTGACCTCAGGATTATCCCTTATCCTGAGTGGGAAAAGAATACCTCGAATGTCGAGGTTCAGGTTTTATCCCTTAATCCTGAAAACAATAAAATTCATAAAAGTGGAGAGAAATTGAATAAATTTATGAAAAATTTTGTTTTTTGAAAAGAATTCTCACAGGCAGCCTTGTGGCTTCTGTGAGGGGTCTCAGGATTATCCCTTATCCTGAACGGGAAAATAATAGAATTTAAGAAAAATTAATGAAGAGAATTGATATAAATTTAGAAAATAAAGACGGAGGAAACTTGTATTCACAAAAGAATTCCATAGGTAGCATTATTGCTCCTACGAGGGGTTTCAGGATTATCCCTTATCCTGAATGAGAAATAGAATTTAAGAAAAGTAAATGAAGAGAAATTGATATAAATTTAGAAAATCAATAAAGGTTGATGGAACTTGTATTTACAAAAGAATCCTCATAGGTAGCGTTATTGCTCCTACGAGGGGTCTCAGGATTATCCCTTATCCTGAATGGGAAAACCTCAGACAACGAGGGTCAGGTTTATCCCTTAACCTGAAAGGGTACACATCTGACAACGGGGGTCAGGTTTATCCCTTAACCTGAAAGGGTACACCTCGGACAACGAGGGTCAGGTTTATCCCTTAACCTGAAAGGGTACACCTCAGACAACGAGGGTCAGGTTTATCCCTTAACCTGAAAGGGTACACCTCGGACAACGAGGGTCAGGTTTATCCCTTAACCTGAAAGGGTACACTTCGGACAACGAGGGTCAGGTTTATCTCTTAACCTGAAAGGGTACACCTCGGACAACGAGGGTCGGGTTTATCCCTTAACCTGAAAGGGTACACCTCGAACAATAAGGGTGAGGTTTATCCCTTAACCTGAAAGGGTACACCTCGGACAACAAGGGTAAGGTTTATCCCTTAACCTGAAAGGGTACACCTCGGACAACGAGGGTAAGGTTTATCCCTTAACCTGAAAGGGTACACCTCGGACAACGAGAGTAAGGTTTATCCCTTAACCTAAAAGGGTACACCTCGGACAACGAGGGTCAGGTTTATCCCTTAACCTGAAATGGTACACCTCGGACAACGAGGGTCAGGTTTATCCCTTAACCTGAAAGGGTACACCTCGGACAACGAGGGTCAGGTTTATCCCTTAACCTGAAAGGGTACACCTCGGACAACGAGGGTCAGGTTTATCCCTTAACCTGAAAGGGTATATTTTCGATAAAATTTAATAAAATTGAGGAAAAATTGATAAAACTTGATACAAATTGATGTAAACTTGATAAAAATATGAATAAAATGAATGAAACTGATAAAGATAACAAAATTAGCTGAAAATTTATAAGATTTGAGAAAATGAGTTTTTCTGATCCTGTCTGCATATGGGATCTTCAATATGAAAGGAAAATGTTCATTTTTGAAAGACAAATGAGAAATCATTTTTGAAGAAAAATTAACCACGAGAAGAATGATTTAGCACGAGAGTTGATCCTAAAAAAAAGGGAATCATCATGAGAGATCATCGTGAGGTTTGATTTTGAAGATAGTGGTTCGAAACCAATTTTGAAAAAGAAAACCAAAACGAGGGATGACTTTGAAGACAATGGTTTTAAAACCCAATTTGAAAAAAGAAAATCAACGTGATAGTTCGTTTTGAAAAAGATTAGACCAAAATATTTGAACTTTTGGTGATTATGACTTTTTGCAGAAATTTTTGAGATTTTATGATTTTGAAAATCCTCATAGGTAATATCATTTCTCTCATGATGGAGGAAAATGAATTTTGAAAAATAGATGACAAGGATTTTAAAATTTTGAAAAATAGCAGGCAGGATCAAAAGATTTGAATAAATCAGGAGAATGAAGGGACAAATACCCCTGGGTTCTTGAAAATAAAGAGGAAATTTTAAATAATATATACCCAGGGTTTTGAAAAATATAAGGAATATAAAATATCACATAATCACAGATATACAAACAAGGACGCACAAACAGCACTCCCTAAAGCTGACTCTAAATGCAATATTTGAAATGGCTGATAGGACCTTAATCCTAACTCTAAGATTTAGATCATCTGATTCCAATCAAGGTATGCCGATATACTCAAGCCGAAGCTCGAAGTACGTGGCATAAAATATTCCTCCGGTTCTAATTTAATGGTTTCCCAACATCCTTGAGCACCTACCGATATACCTCCGACTATGACCCTTAGGTACGTGGTAGGGGGGGCGAACCCAAATAAGTGGCCCAGTTGTGAGGCTCTCTCCCGAACTATGGTTCAGTGAGACACGTGAAGACCAGGACAATATAGGTAGGGATGTTTTCAAAAACATGTTCAGCATGCAGATAAAACCAGAAATCTCTAATGCAAGTCCTAGAGAGATAAATTTAAATGAAAAGAAGCACGCACTTGCATACATTGTTTACATTCAATCCCTAGAATTGAGGAGAGTTGTATTTCACACCTAAGTCTAATGTGAACATGGAATAATCTCCTCAATATGGTCCTACCAAACCATACTTAGATCCTATATGTAATGATGTTAGCTTAGGACAGAGTCTAGGCTCTTAAGATTTGCATGAAAATGAAGCTAACATTGAAAGAATAAAGACTTAGGTAATATCAAAGCAAAGCAAAAGGCACAATTCGATCGAACGAAGACGATGTCCCATCATGGTCGCCAAAACTGTGATCATTGCAAAAATTTTCTTCTCTTGTGGTTTCTCTTTCTTTCTTCTTTTTTTCTTTTCTAACCTCTATTTTCCTCCTTTTTGAAGGGAGAAAAATAAAAGACAGAAAAAGAAGAGAGAAGAGAAAAGAAGAGAAAAAGAGAGAGGAACTCTTTTGCGGGGTCTCACTTGACCTTGATTTGAAAATATTTAGAAAATTACTCGCCTCCATTTTGAAATATATTGCGGGAAAAATTGGGAGACGGGATCCGCTCGTCGGTACGAGGTTCGACCGTTCCTGGTGCCTTTACCAGGGGTAATTGAACCAAGGATTGAATCTATGCCTTTTTGCTTTGCCTAAATATTATGTAAGAATTTATCCTAAGTCTAAAATGCACAAGGAATCATGCTTGTGCAATGCAAGGATGTATGCTCTTTTAAAAAAAATGGTTTTGGAAATCTCCAAGTGTTCTGAGATGAACATTGATAATGAAGTGAAGAAATGATTGAATCTAACTTTAGAATTTTGAGATAGATCAGGGATTTAAAGTTCTAAGTCTTTGAAATAATCAGAACTGGGAAAATAAATCTTTGAATTTGGAAAGAATGATTTGAAAAAGGGAAAAGGAAGAAAATTTCAAAGTCAGCAGATGGACTTTGAACTTAGAGATAAAATTTGAAATGGAATTGAATTTAAAATTTGAAATCAGGGTGAAATTTGAATCCACAATCTGAATCCTAAGATGGAATTCGAATTTGAAATCTGAGATCCAAGACGGATTTGGATTCTGTAACCTAAAGCGGATTTTGGATCTAAAGTCTGAGATCCAAGATGGAATTGGATTCTGGATCCTAAATGGAGTTTGGATCTATAATCTGAGATCCAAGATGGAATTGGATTCTAGATCCTAAATGGAGTTTGAATCTGTAGTCTAAGATCTAAGATGAAGTTGGATTCTGGATCCAAAAATGGATTGTGGATCTTAAGTCTAAGATCCAAATGAAGTTGGATTCTAGATCATAAAATGGAATTGGATATGAAGTCTGAGATCCAAAATGAAATTGGATTCTGGATCCTAAAATGGAATTGGATCTGATGTCTTAGATCCAAGGTAGAACTAGATTTTGAATCATAGAATGGATTGGGTTCTAACTTTGGATTTGGACTTTTTGAAAGTCCAAATGAGACTTTTTGAAGATGGATCTGGGTTTTGAAAAACCCAGATTGAATTTAAAATTTAGGAAGGGTCAAGCTTTGAGATTCAGAATCAATCTCAAACTTTGATTTTGAATTTGAAGGTAAGAAAATGATCTCAAAATCTGAAGAATGAGAAATTTCAAAGTTAAATTGAACTTTGAAATTGAATTTGAGATATTGAATTGAATTTGAATTTGAAAATGAATTTGGAATTTGATTTGAGAATACAAATGAATTTCAAAGTCGAATTTGGACTTTGAATTTGAAGCTTGAATTTGGAAATGAAATTTTGAATATAAAGATTGAATTTTGAAATTTCAAAGTCAAATTGAACTTTGGAATTGAAATTTTAAATCTTTGAAATAAGATAAAAGAAAGATTTAAAATAGAGATTGAAGAAAGATATTTGAGATCACTTGGATTTTGGAAAAGAATTTTGAAAATATGATGTTCTATCCTAAATGATGAATAAATTTAAAGAATTTTTAAAATTGGATTTTGAAAAGCATATCTCATTCTTTAAATGAATTAAAAATAAGATTATAAATATAATACGTCCTTGACTATGGTCATTAAATGTATTATATAATAATCTATATTTTAAATTCAGGTGAAGAATAAAACATATTTTGGTGCTTTTATAGAGTTTAAAATTAAATTAACTCTCAATATACGCTGACTATGACCATTGATATATATTTTGAGTTAATTTTAAGTTAAACTCTGATAAAAGAAAAAAATATTTAAGGGAAATATGATGAATTTTGAAAAGGATCCAGTGTGGATCTAGTATTATTTCGTAAAAGATAAACATACTAAGTTTTGTTTACATCCTAACTATGGCCATTGATGTAAATCATCGACTTAGGATTAATTACCTCTTACGAAATGGTGCACGTGCCATTCGTGTTTCACCATTGTGAGAAAAAATAAAGGCGAAAGCATGAAAATAAGCAATTTATGATATTTACAATGCTCATCCAT
The DNA here is from genome assembly GCF_984573655.1 of Nuphar pumila. Taxonomy (NCBI): domain Eukaryota; kingdom Viridiplantae; phylum Streptophyta; class Magnoliopsida; order Nymphaeales; family Nymphaeaceae; genus Nuphar; species Nuphar pumila. Next base: position 53,362,640 of record NC_143250.1, on the reverse strand, counting down.
TCTATCTAAGACTGAAAATGCAAAAATTTCATTAATATGTAGCTATTACAAATTTTCAGATAAAAGGTTTCTAATCTAAATAAGAATCTAATAATTGCTATGTATTCCTGCAAAGACAAGGTTAATATAAAATAACATGCTAAGAAGGTGGAAGATATTATGGTAGCATTTGCATACTTATAATTGAGTGTGACATCTACTTCTAATGAAAGAAATATACATATATGCATACCAATGAGATAAATATGTACATACATGCATATCAAAACAGGAAAAACATGCATGGAAAGAGCATTTACAAGAATACTTATGCTAATGGGGATGGTGTATATATGTGCCTAAGCCTGATATGAATGCCTTATGTTAGATGGAATGCAATAGGAGAAACCAATGGAAATAGAATGTTGATATTCACTACCTACCAATGCCTATACTGACCCATCGTGCATGCAACTGATATTCTGATTTCAACAGACAATACATGCTTAACCACATGCACCGACACTATCTTACCCAACATTGATGCACTCTTAGTCCAGATTTACTGACATATTCTTACCTCTTAATTATACCTTATTGAACTCACTAATGCATAGTATCTAACGTAGACTAGTACATGTTGCTTGATCAATGACTTATCCATGCACTGATGAAGACTTGCTAACCTACTGACTGCTAATACAGACTAACCGTTAGTCCACATTAATACACACTACATGATGTCAACATACTAACTGTTAATGTATAGGCTGACTGCAAGAGGCCACCCAACACAGTCTGCATCAACCTTCAATACTTAGCACTGATTTGTTTATTCACATGCATGCAGGTTACTTAATGCTCTACTTCCTAACTTAGAGAAATCATAATGGGGGTCATATATGAAAAAGAAAAAAAAATGTTAGATATCAAAACACAGATATAACACATTACAAATCTCCTGCCAAACTCGAACGCAACCATTCCTTGTAGCAGTTGTCGATGAACGCAACACATGCTCCATTGGAGGCCAGTTACCAAATTCCTTTTGGAAAGGCCATGCACTTATATGAAGTTTAGTAATAATCGAATCATTTTAACAATGATCATTGAAGATTCCTGTGACTGAATAATTTTGTCCCCTGAATGAAAATTTGTGAGAATGTAGAAATATCCATGGTGATGTTCCAGAGAATATTACACACCACATTTACATTTATGGACTTATTGCAGCCCATGCTAAAGATTGGTTGTACTGACCTTCCTCAGATGAAATCCTTGAGTTAGAATCCTCGGTAATGAATTTGCCACCTTTTGTGCTTGTAACGTCAACACAGTAAATCATATTGTGCTTTTCCTGATTTTGAAGAGAACCAACATCGAATATAAACAAGATAACAAGGTGATCTTCAGAAGCTCCTCTTTGAAATCCCCTTTAACACCTGAATGGCGATGTGGCGGATGTTATGATTCTTTTCCCACCATACGATGTCGGTCCTAGTCACGTAATCCCCATTCTGGACCAAACAGGAGGATAAACAGGATGGTGGGTGACTCTGAGACTCCTTCATTTCAGCATTGGAATTCCTGAAGGGTTAGATCCAGCAATGCCTCACATCCTGCTGATATGGCTACTGGAGTAACTTTGGGAGCGAATTCCTTGTATTTTTGTCATTCTCATTTGTTCTCCCAGAATTCAGAATAAATCAGCAGCGGCTAGAGCATTGCTTATCAAAGTATGTAGCAAGGGGAGGAATGATACAGATATAAATATAGGTGAAAACATTATAGTGTAACAGGGGAACAAACGTTATGACAAATAATAAAAAAAAATGCAGAATGAAATGCTAGTATGACAGTGGATGGATGCCATTCAATGGGGTGATATTGTATATCGGAAATGAAGCACAAAGAATTTAGATTAACATGCAAGCACAAAGAACAGACCTGTTGAAGCCAATGTACCTGTAGTATGAGCACCATATGCTAATTTAGCTGATTGACTGAGTGACAATCGGTGGAACCAGTTCATAAGAGCCCACTAGGATTGTGGGTCGATTTTAGCAGCCACAAGCAATCTAACACTTCAACCAGTAGGGCTGGATAACAGCATAATCGGGTATGACAGATGGTGAGGCGGATGGGGTATGCTTAGATGGATTGCCAGTGAGACGGAAACTATATGCTCTAAAGGTACGACAGCTAGTTAAACAAAGGTGTAACAATAAAAAAAAAATGGTGTAAGTGGTGAGTGCCAAACAGCAAATAGACATAGGGAATATCAGCTAAACCCAGATAAAATATTCAATTACTCCATAAAACACACCAGATATGAAAATCAATCACTTGATCCATTCAAACACTCAACCTGTCAATTGATTTAAAAAAATTTTTTGCACCAGATATGATTAATTTTCTCAACAAAACTTGCTAGATATCAGAAGATTACCTCAAAACCAGCCAATGGAAAACGCATCAATCAACACAATTGATCGGTTGTAGATTTTGACGTATAACCTGAATGTGCTTAAACGACATCACTTGTATAATCCTTCGTAACAGTCCACTGACGAATGATCTTCTGGCAACAGCGAATCGACTTGTTCATAGCAGGTAGACTAGTTGCTGCAAAATGGTCGCTGCTCAACAAGACCAACTTGACTCCAGCAAATCTGAAGTTGTATATTGCTCCACCTGTACTTCATCACCAGAATTGGTTTCCTCAATCCATCATTCAGATCCGAGGCTCAAGTCTTCCTCTTGTTCCCACCTCTCTTTCTTCTTCTTTTTTTTTTCTTTCTCAATGGACGATTATCTAGCACCAGACTGAGGATTAGTCACTTGCAAGAGATCAATCATGGACCATTTTGAGGCAACTAATCAAGAATCCAAGAGAGGACTAACAGAATTAATATGAATCATGATGCATAGGCACCTGGTGCTGGACGGAAATGATAGATACTGAAATGAAAAATCAATATAATGACACAAGTATGAAATGTTAAAATAAATGCAGGAATGTGATGCAGACAAATGGGAAACAAACCAATACATACGACCTATGATGTAATGCCGATCGATAGTGCTGAATAGGCCATTGAAGTTGTCATACCCCGGGCGATGATAAGATCATCGTTATTTATGGACTACCGAAATTCGATAAAAGAAAAGGGAAATAGAGGGAGAAGAGCATAAAATAAAACTGCTGGAATCGAGGATCATAATATTAACAAAAAAAATCGAGAACTAAGAGGAATAAAAATATGGTGGACTGAAACATGTAAAGCAAATACATCATCCAATTTTCTATAAGGAGAACGAAATGAGGATTTTATTGCTGCCTCATACGATTCATCGGCAGATGGGTATTCAATACCCATCCACCTCATCCGAATACCAACATATAACCAGAGGGGATTTATAGGAAAAACAATTATGAGAAAGAGGGAAATGAACAAATACAACAATTATAGATTCGATGCTATTTAAAATGAGGAAATCAAAACATAGATGATAAATAATTGAAAGGAGCAGGGGATCGGATAATGAAAACAAAAATTGGAAAACAGATATTTAACCGAAACCAGAGAAATTTTAATAAACGTAAGAGGGAAATATTGGAACAAATGTTCCATTGTTGTTGCACATGGGTGGGTTGATGTTGCACAGGCAACTCAACGTCACCCCTGGTGTGTTAATGTGGTTAAGAAAAAAACAAGAAATCAAAGGAGAAAGAAAAATTTACAAAGGAGAAGAAAACGTACTTACCTGTAGTTGGAATCAAGCTTCTTTTTAGTTGTTTGGAAGGAAGGTACTCGGGGAAGGATAAGAGATTGAAGAAACCAGAGGAGAAGGAAAAGGGGATAGAGAGGAAGAGGGGGAAAAAAGAAGAAAATGTCGAGGGATCCTGGAAAAATGGATGATGGATCGAGAGGGGTGGAATGGATTGAGAAGGGATGGAACGGAATGGATGGTGCAAGTAGATGTTAAGAAATCTCTTTTCCTCCCCCCATTTTCTTTCATGATGCCTCGTTTTTATAGGCTTCAGAAGGATCCAGAGAGGTTGTTATGCATCGGTGGTTGAGAAGGAACGAGAGACGCCCGTTGGTGATAGGCGATGGGTGAAAGGGGTTTCAGAGATGGAGGAGCTCGATGGTGATCGGGCAGCTAGGCGATGAGAATGGAGAGGAAGAAGGTTCTCGAGAGGGGTTTTTGCGAAAAAGAGAGAGAGAAAAGGCCGTAACCCCCTTTCTTACGAAACCCTAAAAAAGATTTTTCAGAGGGGGGCCCTTTCATTTTTAGGTTTTTACAAAGAGGGGGCTCCCTAACAAATTTTGCAAAAAGGGTGTTCTCATAAAACTTGATTTTCAAAAAGGAGTCTTTAGAAAAAGGACACTTTCAAAAAGGAGGTTTTTCAAAACTATTTTTTTTTCTTTTCTATAATTTTATTTTTTTGTTCTTTTCTTCATTTTCTATATTTTTTGATATTTTTGAAATAAAATCCTAAAATTTACGAAAAGCAAAGATTTAAAACTAATTTTTTTGTATTTTTGAGAAATATTTACAAAAGAGGTTTTTCGAGAAATTCAGGCCATTTTGGAGAAATTTCTTTAGAAGAATGGGTTTGGACCCAAGTTTTGAGAAAATATTCGAGTTTTTAAACTCGAGTTTGAGAAATACAACATGATGTATCAAAACGGATGCCGGATGGAATGTCCGAGCTATTTAAAAACTATTTTTGGTATTTTTTTTGTAATTTTAATTAAAAGTTGGACCACGAGACTCAGATTTGGATCTGGACAATGGATCCGGATCCGAAATCAAATCAGACATATAAAATGAATTTAATTTCAGTAAAACTTGAGAAATGAACTGGAATTTAGATTTAAAAAACGACTCAATTGCTCCGAAAATGAAATCAGGGGCAAAAAGGGAGCATTTAAAAGATTTTGAAAAATTTTGGGGTGTTTACACCAACGACTGCCTCTTATCCGTTATCTTCTGTTTTCCCATGTATCACATATCCCTAGATAGGTGCCCTCCTAGATTATGCATCTGATTGGATCATCCTTATTAGGGATGTCTCTTATCGTATCCCTCCTTCATGTATTTATATGTGTTGTACCCTGCTACTCATTATGAATAAAAGACGGTATGAGTGGGTGTGTTTTCTTCTCGTGGATGTAGGACCAAAGTTGAACCACGTTAATTCTTGTCTTTGATATGTCTTTTTACACTTCCTTTAGTTTTATCATGGTATTAAAGCAGGTCCAAATGACCACATAACCCTTGCGATGCTTATTGTTGCATTCGATGGAAAGGGAGCACAAGTTGAGCCACAGTAGTTCCCCGGCACACATCACACCCAAGATGGTCATGCAAGAGCAAAACCCCATACTCAAGATCACCATTGTGCCGCTGAATGGATCCAACTACCTAGCTTGGTTGAAGGTTGCCACCCTCTTCTTCAACGAAAAGTCCAAACTGGGCTTCGTCAATGGTAAAATCGTACGTTTAAAACCTGAGGATCCGGCATACGACGATTGGGAATCAAGAAACCACCTCGTCATGCCCTGGTTGTTGAACTCCATGGACCCCAATATAGTAGAGGGATTTTTATTCTTCAACACCACCAAAGACATATGGGACTCCCTAATAAATATTTACGATGAGCAAAATAATCTTGCAAGAGTTTACCAACTCCAACAAGATATCGCTCACCTAACCAAAGTCGATAAGCCTTTTCACTCATACCTTAGCTCCCTGTGTGCCATATGGGATGAAATTAGTCTATATCACCAAGTCACTAATGACATAGACATCATTAAGAAGCACATCGAGGAGGACAAGGTGTTCAAGACCCTTGCTAGCCTCGGACAAGACTACGACAACATGAGGAGTCAGATCCTCATGTCTAGGGAATTATCCCGCTTCAATAAAGTATGCTCCATCATTCAGCGTGAGGAGACATGTAGGAAAGTCATGAGATCTGGATCTAAGCCCTCCATAGAAACCTATAAGAAAGTTTCTTTTTCAAGCAACTCTAGGGTGAGTTCAGCTACTACTATGCTAGAGCATGGAGAGAACGAGCACCCACGAGGCCGAGTGAGACTCGTTGCAGCCACTACAAAAAACTCGATCATGTAAAAGACAAGTGTTGGGACCTTCACGGATGCCCCAGGCAACAAAAGTTGCATACCAATAGCAAGACTTCAAAAGCAAAAACCACCATCGATGACCTTACGCAACTACTGCAACAAATCAACAAATCCAACTTGGCGGCAATACTCGAGGATCAAAACAAAGAATCTACAGGTAACATGTATGCGCTATCAATTCTAGGTGGGTCATCAACACCGGCGCCACCGACCACATGACAGACTAGGTCGATCTGTTGACAAATCTTCGATCAACCTACAAAGGCTCCGTTATCATCACTAACGAATCTCAGGTCCCCTTCCAAAACATTGGTGATGTCTCTCTCCTTAACGGCTAAAGACTCTCAAAAGCACTATATATTTCATCTTCTCTTCTAGCCTCATGTCTGTTAGCAGGATAATTGAGAGTTATAACTGTGTTGTGATTTTTTCTCTATGCATGTGGTTTTTCAAGACCTGAACACGAGGAAGGTGATTGGTAGAGGACACGCAGTGAACGGGCTCAACCTACTTGACAAGGAAAGTTAGGCACACATTGCTCGCAAGGCGACCGACATGGATGGGAAGTGGCAATTGAGACTCAGACACCCTTCTCACCACACCTTAAAAAGGATATTTCTCGATATCCCCTCACCTCAAAACTCATGTGATGCATGTCAATATTCTAAATAAACTAGAATTCCCTTCTCTTTGTCTAAAACAAAAAGTGATGAAAATGTTTTTCCTTATCCATTCTGATGTGTGGGGACCGACCCCTATTGAATCGTACTTCGACTTCAGATACTTTATAACCTTCACTGATGACCGCTCATATGCAACATGGGTATATTTTCTCAAACACAAGAATGAAGCTTTCAACACTTATAGAGAATTCGAAAGCATGGTTGATTGAGAGTTATAACTGTGTTGTGATTTTTTCTCTATGCATGTGGTTTTTCAAGACCTGAACACGAGGAAGGTGATTGGTAGAGGACATGCAGTGAACGGGCTCTACCTACTTGACAAGGAAAGTTAGGCACACATTGCTCGCAAGGCGACCAACATGGATGGGAAGTGGCAATTGAGACTCAAAAACCCTTCTCACCACACCTTAAAAAGGATATTTCTCGATATCCCCTCACCTCAAAACTCATGTGATGCATGTCAATATTCTAAATAAACTAGAATTCCCTTCTCTTTGTCTAAAACCAAAAGTGATGAAAATTTTTTTCCTTATCCATTCTGATGTGTGGGGACCGACCCCTATTGAATCGTACTTCGACTTCAGATACTTTATAACCTTCACTAATGACCGCTCATATGCAACATGGGTATATTTTCTCAAACACAAGGATGAAGCTTTCAACACTTATAGAGAATTCGAAAGCATGGTTGAAACCCAATTTGATGCCAAAATCAAAAAAAAATTGTTCGAATAATGAGACAGAGTACGTCAACACCAAGTTCACCAAACACCTCACTAGTTGCGATATCACCCACCAAACTAGTTGCGTCGGCACACCTCAACAAAACGGTGTCGCCGAGTGCAAGAATAGAACCCTCTTAAACATAGCTAGGGCCTTCATGTTCCACATGAACGTTCCCAAGAGATTTTGGGTAGATGCCATATCCACCACCTGCTACGTATCAAACCGCCTACCCAACCAAAATATAAATTACATGAGTCCCGTGGGAATGATTAGGGAGAAGAGCCTATCCCTATCACACTTATGAGTTTTTGGGTGTAAATGCTTTGTACACCTACAATAACGACATAGGGATAAGCTTAAAAAAAAGGCGACTAAATGCATATAACTGGGATACTCTTTCGTAAAGAAGGGATACAAGTACTATGACCCTCTAAACAAGAGACTTTTTTTCTCCTGCGATGTTGAGTTCTTTGAAGAAGAGTCGTACTACCAAAACAAGGACTCACCTTTGTTTGACGATGAACTCCAGGGGGGCATCCAGCAAATGTCACCACTCCGGTCCTACCTGCCGTAGACGTCAGAGATAACTCTCTCACCAAGGCTGTTGACAATGCCCCATCCACGCATCCCAACATCAATACTATCAAAGCTCTAACAAGTGTGGATGCCCGTCGTAAGCCCATTCAAAGAACTTGTCATGCTGCAAAAATATGGCAGAACCACAAAATGTCTTAGCAGATTGAAAGATTTCTATACTTACTTTGCCTCCAAATCCACTGATCACCCGATCGAGAGGCATGTATCGTTTGATGGCTTCTCAAAGTGTATCTCTCATACCTATGCAATGTGTACTCCAACACAGAGCCATCTACATTCAGCAAAGTCAATGCCCAAAAAGTGTGGAGAGCGACCATGGATGAAGAACTTATAGCTTCAAAAAAGAATGAGACATGGAAAGTTGTCCCCCTACCTCGAGTAAAAAAAATGATGGAATGTCGATGGACCTACAAAATCAAGTATCGCAGCAACGAAACGATCAAACAGTACAAGGCGAGACTAGTCGCAAAAGGGTACACCGAAGTGGAAGGGACTAACTATCATGAGACGTTTGTCCCTTTTGCCAAAATGAATTCCATCAGGATTCTCTTGTCTGTTGTTGCCAATCAAATATGGCCTCTATACCAACTTGATGTCAAGAATGCATTCCTACATGGAGATTTTGAGTAAGAGATATATATGAAGCTACCCCTAGGACACCCCAATATGGGTAACAAGAGCCTCGCCTGCTGACTAAGGAAAGACCTGTACGGATTCAAACAATCGTCTTGTGCATGATTTTCCAAACTTATCGATGCCCTTACACAATTTGGATTTCAAAGAAGCTCATCTGAGTACTCCATGTTTAGCAAAAGGAGACCATAGGTACTGCCATTATTCTTATCTATGTCGATGGTATCATCATAACGAAAGATAATCTCAGGTTAATTAATAACGTAAAGGCCTACTTACGTCAAAAGTTTAAAATTAAAGACCTTAGAAAACTCGACTACTTCCTTGGTATAGAAGTTGCCCAGTCAGATAAAGGAATATTCTTGTGTCAAAGAAAATATGCCATGAATTTACTCAAAGAGGCTGGCATATTGAGAGCAAAGGCCATTAATACGCCAATCGACCAAAACCACCACATCACCAAGAACGAGGGAGAACCCATACATGACATCGACAGTTTTCAAAAACTTGTGGGATGCCTAATCTACCTCACTATCATGAGACCCAACATCACATATGCGGTCAACCTCATCAGCCAGTTCATGCATGATCCAAGGATCCCTCACCTAGCCATCGCACGCAAGATCTTAAGATGCATCAAGTTATCACCAGGCAAAGGAATCCTCATGTACAGATACGGTCATACCAAAATTATGGGATACTCGGACGCCAACTGTGCAGAAGATCCAAATGATAGAAGGTCCACATTAGGATACTGCATGTTTGTGGGAGGAAACTTGGTTACGTGGAGAAGCAAAAAACAAAATGTCGTGGCCAGATCTAGTGTGAAAGCTGAGTACCAGGCAATAGTCGCTACATCCTACAAACTTATATGGATCAAAGCTCTAATATGCGATATGGGATTTTTCAACATCGAACCTATGGAACTAAGGTGTGACAATCAGATGGCCATCCATATCGGGGAAAATCTAGTTTTTCATGAAAGGACAAAACACATCGAAGTGGACTGTCACTTTGTAAGGGAGAAGATTCACACAATGATCATCTCCACTCTTCATGTTAGAAGTGGAGATCAGTTGGCCGATATTATCACTAAAACCATAAAAAATGACAAACTTCAAGACATTGGGACTGGTCAATATTGAAATCCAACTTGAGGGGGAGTGTTGAAAACACCCAAACGATCACGACATGATTGCCCCACACGATCACGTCACGATCACTAAGGTTTGGTTATGAGGATATCCCACATTTGCCGCAGCCTCCCAATGACTGCCTCTTATCCGTTATCACCTTATCCGTTATCTATTTTTCCATGTATCGCATATCCCTGGATAGGTGCCCTCCTAGATTATGCATCTGATTGGATCATCCTTATCAGGGATGTCTCTTATCGCATCCCTCCTTCATGTATTTATATGTGTTGTACCCTACTACTTATTATAAATGAAAGACGATACGAGTGGGTGTGTTTTCTTCCCGTGGATGTAGGCCTAAAGCCGAACCACGTTAATTCCTGTCTTTGATATGCCTTTCTACACTTTAGTTTGATCATAGGAGCTTGGTTGTCACAAAATAAAACCATTGAGTGAGGATGTTGGATTCTTAAATTTGTCAATAAATATTTGACCCAATTGAACTCTAGCCAACACTATGGAACGATATTCGGCCTTCGCATGTGATCAAGATATTATAGATTGTTTCTTTGATTCCCAAGAGATGGGACTATGACCGATCATGACATAATACCTGGAAGTGGATCAACGGGTCATGGGGCAACATGCCCAATCCAAATCGCAATAGCCTATAATGTCTAGTTTGTGGTTGGAGGATATGAAGATACCCTGTCAAGGAGTTCCTTTGAGGTACTAGAGTATTTGTAATGCTACCTCCAAATGCAGTTTGCGGGGCTGACCCAAGAATTGGCTTAAGATGTAGACAACGAATAAGATATTAGGCCTTTTGATGGTCAGATATACCAGACGCTCAATCAAATGCTGGTATATGCTAGGATCATCTAAAAGAACATCATCCTCGTTGTCGAGCTTTAATTGTGGTTCCATAGAAAATAGACATGGTTTGGCGCCCAGATAACCCATGTCTTCCAAGATATCGAGGGCATATTTTCTTTGAGAAAGGAAGAAAGGACGATATTGGTTCTTCCTCTCCCCTGTTCTTGCCTATCAAATAAAATGAAGAAGAAAGGGGCAGAGGAACGAGAGGAAGATAGAAATAAAAGATGCATTGGGTTGTAACCACTGCCGCCCTTGAGCAACTATTGTCGTTGTCTCCTTAAACATGTCAAACGAAGAACACGTTCTTTAGAGGTATAACTCTCAAACCTTTGCCAGGTTCCTAATTTCACAAGAGATGTGTAAGTAGATACTTGTGCACAAAAATAGGGCAAACTTTGCCTTAATTTTTGACAATATTTTTAGAACCTTAAAAATGTTTTGTTTGTAAGAATACTTGAATATTTTATTAAACTAACCATAGTTGGGATTGCTGGACAAAAATTTAAAATTAGAGAATTGACTTTTAGAAGTATGTGTTTTGCAGGTTAAACTTTAAATAATAAAAGATACAATTGACATTTAAGTGTTAATCGGTTGCATGTAACGGTGTAACCTTAAACATGTCTTAAGTGAGCATATGCAATTGAAGTATAGGCATAATTGTGTGTGATGTGTAAATATGTGATTACAACATAAGTATGATAAATATATTTGTATGGATGTGCTCAAGGTACATATTTCCATTGCACTCATTTCTTGGGATCGAGTTCTTGTTATGATTTGTTTCCTTCCTAGTGAGCTAATATAAGTTTGTGTTTGCACTCAAGCAGGCTCTCTAGGGGTTAATTCGGTTGGAGTATCACCATTGATAAACTCTTGCATCATTAAAAAAAATGAGTAAATGGTGATACTCACAAGGTACATGTGCGAGTGTTTTGTAAATAAATGAATGTCGATATACATGTACATATACAATTATACCATATATACATATACTTGTGTAATGGGATAGTATGCATATGCAATTGAGACATACATACTAGCATGCATATGAATGAATGTGATGTATGTTTATGGTTGTTAAATGAATAAAAAACATGTAATGCAGCTATATGCATTATTTACCTAATATGTTCAATACAATTAAAGACCCTTTCAAACTCTGAAAGAGTCCCGTAACAATTTCATGTGTCGAAAGATATCATGAAATATGTGAACAAGATTCAAGAATTCACAAAGTAATTCAAGCTGGTTACAATTACTATTCCCAGAACAATTTCATGTGTCAAAAGATATCAAACTAAAACCAAAAATAGATCAAAGCATATCAAACAACACAAACAAACAAGACTTCCGATTTGCTCGAAACATACCAAAAACGCTATAGAATAAGATTCCGCTCCCAGTTTGGTACATTAGTGCACAGCACCAAACACTCGTCAAATTGCAGTTCATCATTCAGAGAGAAACTCGGCAAACCCCAAATGAACCATCCAACAGAAAAATCCAAATCACCAAACAGCAACAAGGGCTTTATCAACAGAAAAAACCATTGCTAATGCCCAGTTTTGTTGTTGTATAGATGAAGTGTAGAACAAGGCGAAAATCCTTGTTTGTGGGATGGACTACCACATGATTCCACCCTATGTAATGCATGCTTCACTTATTCAAATGGCTCTTGAAATTGCTTTATCATCAATCTAAACCCAATGTAAAGGAAACAAATATGGGACATAGAGAAGATTCCAACAATTCAATTTCTCCACAATACAGCTGTTTGAGTATATACTTGTTAATCCTTCTTTGCTCAGTATCCCGAAGTACTCTAGGCTCACAAGATGTTGACTTGGGGATTATCTATCTATAAGTGAGATTGTGGACATTAAGCATGGCTTGGGGTACTTGATTGTGTTTGGGTATGACAAAAGTAAAGATCCTTGGCAAGAAAGTGGAAACTCATTCGAAAAGGTTCGAATTAGGTTGTATGCAAGTAAACTTAGATACATCTTATGTGCACCTCTTATGGTTCCCATATTCGAATGCAATTACATGTACAAAATCAGATTTGATATGAGTTTCACCATCCAAAGCCAAATCCCTTTAACAAATATCCAATTAGTCTGATCTGGTAATGGCCACATTCAACTCGAATCCAAACTGTTTACATCCTTACTTGACTTCAGTTGTTCTTTTCTTTCCTCCCTAGTTTACATTCTCATCAATTATCTAGCCAATAAATACAGAACTTAACCACATTCATAAGACTGACCCAATTCCATCAGATATTCATTCCGAACATTTTATATATGATATAGAGCTCTTAAACTTGGTCTATCTGATAACAATTCCAAACTCATATCATTGACATCTTTTGTTTGATATAGATCTTCCAATGTTTGCACTTGGATCTAACATTAGTCCATCCAAAATGCATGGATAAGTTTATTTTGACGGAAATCATATATGGAAGGTTGATCAAATTTGACCGCATTTTCAACCAAATGCCTTGTACAATTTGAATAAAAGAGGAAGAACATGATTCACATAGCTAATACCTTGATTGATATAGGTGAAGAAAAATAGCAATGTTGGCAGTAAACTATATAAACTTGACTGTTGCGCTTGTATTTCCAATTTTTCTTTTCAAAAAATTAGATGCAGTTTAGAATATCTCAATACAAGTCCACGTAAATGCACTTTGGTAGTGATAGATGTATTTACGAGAAGTTTTAACTAATGTGCAGATTTTAGTTGAAGCATTCCCCTTTACATTTTCCAGTACAAATTCAACCCCAATAGCATGTTAGACAAAGTAGTGACTATGCAGCCTCTGAGGTATAAGTATAACAAGTATCTACGAGTGCAGCCATCTTCTCCAGAATGGATACAAAAACGTGAACTTAAAATCCAGCTCAATGGAGTACAATACGAATGTACTGCAGAGCAAGCAACCATTTTTGCTTTAAAATAAATATGGATACGGTTAGAGACATAGAAGGAACTTGAAAAGGTCTTATGGCTGAAGACCAATTACACAACAACCAACAAAAAAATAAGACCATGTGAACTTTAATATCTTTTGCAAACTCAGGGCCAACTGTCTTCAGATGTTACTCCAAACCTCAACTATAGAGAAACTTCCCTTCAGCCTCATGTTATGGACAGCAAGAATTTAAAATTGAACGAGCATTATTTGTTTGTTATACCTGATCATGTAATATTCTTCTATAGCCTTTGCCAAATACTATCTTGAAAATTGTGGTGCATCATCCACGCCAGTACTGTTATCCACATGATGTGGGTACTAATCGATTAGCACTCTGCTCGATGTCACCTAGAACTATTTGCTGTTCCTAGTCAACCATTTTATAAAACCACTATCTTGCAAAACCCATGCTTAATCAAATATTAATATGGCAAACTTGCTCAAACAGAGTTCAGTACACAAACTTTCAAAGGAAAGGCACTACACATAATTCCTAGTTGACAAATTTAAAACCACCACCATGCAAAGCCCACGCTTAAGATAAAACATCCTAAGATCTTCTCAATATGGCAAACTTGCTCAGACAAAGTGATATGCTCAAGATTTCAAAGTAAAGGTACTCAACATAAGTTACACAACTAAGCACTTTGAAAACGTAAAGATTTTTCATATAAAACCAAATGCATGACGATATCAAACAAGAATTGGACATGAAGGATGAACAGAGGATACCATACATATAACGGCTCAAGACTAACTCCTAAATCTTGTTTAATTGGGCATGATGGAGCCACATTTCTTCTCAGCTCATCTTCATTAACACTTTATATAACTTCCAAAGAAAGAATAGAGATGACTGAAATGGAAAACCACAAAAAACATGAAAAAAGTTTAACCATCAGAAGCATCATAAAGCTAACCTGCATGCATTTACAAATGTGCTAGCATATAATAGAACTCTATCTATTAGTAATAATATATGAAAAAGAAACCTACATCATCTCAGGTCCCACGGCATGGCCTGACTAACGACCAGCTCAAGAAACTTGGCGCCTTCTGGAATTTCATATTTCCAAACAAAAATGGCACAATTTTAAGTAACGGCAACCATTAATCAAAATTTGATAAGCAGCAACCTTACTCTGTTTGATCAACTTGGATGGGATAGATGCTTCAAACAGCTGTATTGGGTTTAAGTAACATCAAATCACCCATCTTTTCCTCTCTTGGGATTGACGGGTACTCTTCCTCATAGTTCAAGGCCATGTGGTAAACAAGCTTTATTAACATTACTTTGGAAAAAGATGGGCTAAACAAGATTTATTAACATTACTTGAAAAAGTTCGGCGTTCAAGCACGTTGGTGCATTTTTTTACTCATCTTCTTTCTGTTAAAAAATGTATTGAGAAACGGCAGAGGTATAGAGAATTTGATCACCCCCACATCAAATCCTTAGGGTATCAAGATGTGTTTGAGAGTGTTTGCCATCACACTGCTTTCTAGGACCAAGAATCTGGTGGTGAAAGGGATATGGTGTTCTAACATGGTGTTTCATAGGGAGTGAGTGTTGTGGTTAAGGTTTTCACCAGCATGGGGAGGTAAAGCTACTGTCATATATATTGTAATACTTGGTTTTGGCATTGCCATGAACGCAGCACATTGCAGGTGAACAACATAAATATCTTCTCTTGTTGTGTATGCACTTTTATTTTTCCCCATTGGCGCATTACTGCATGTTCATTATATCTCAACATTATTCATGAGTTGCTTAAATCAACTTGGTCACATTACAGTGGATCCTGGCAATGCAACTAGTGGCAGATTGGCTACAACAAGGTGAACCAAGCTCAGACAACATCAGGTGATTCAATTAGGCATAACTATGCACAACCACTAATTATACTCTACCAAAGCAATGTATAATGAACTAAGTTGCTAATAACATGTCCACATTGCAAAAAGCCTGCACCACGACGACGAGCTACAGAATCTTTCCCAGTGCAGTTCCTTTTATCTATTTATTCGTGTTTATAAGCAAATGCTGAGTGTAATTCCCTTTTCTCACAAACAACCACAAGGATCCAATCTCTACAAACCACACGAGAATCAACGAACACCATCCATAATTCCATATCAAACTGTAGCTCCAAAACAGCAAACAAATGCCGAAGAAACGATGAAGTGCATGATTCCACTAAAATAAACAGAAGCAAACGTCAACCAACAATTATATGATTATATCCATATAACAAACCCACACCAGCACACCGTTCCTCCTCAAAGGTAGCCTTAACTCTAAACCCTAGAAACCCAAAATTTATTTAAAAAAAAAAAACCTATTTCCACCTCCCAGATTGCAAAACACAATGGCCCCCAAATCACAAACCCTAAACACCACAAAAGAGATAAGCAAAGGGGCGAATTCGAAACAGGAATAAAACGAAACCCTATTTGAAGGAAGAGAGGAAGTCCGAACCGATCTACTTGGGCTGGGGCATCAAGGAGGAAGGGGAAGGGGTGCCGAGGAGGCTGGCCTGCTGCATCTCGAGCTCGTTCATCTGCTGCTCGCGGTCCATCTCGATGATCAGCGGGACGACGAGAACCAGGAAGGTGGTGCCGGCGATCCAGGCGGCCTTGCCGGTGCTGCGCTGTTACATCCCCACGCCACGCACCTCATCACGCGGCCGGCTCGAAGAAGCAGCTAGGCGTGGCCTCCTGCCACGCCCGTACTCCTGCCAGAACCCCTGCGGCAGGCACGCCGCAGGGGTTCACGATCTCTATGCCAGTGCACGACCCCTGCGAGGGTATTTCTGTCAGGGTGGCCGTTAGCCCCGCCTGTAGGGACCACTCAAGTGCAGGGCCTATAAAACCCTGTTACTGTAGCTCTTTTGAATTATGAAAGTAATGAATGCTTCTCGTATCTCCTCTTCTATCTTCTCCCCTTTCTCTGCTCTGCCCTGCTCTTTTTTTCACTGTTCTCTGCAAGCCCAGTCGACACTTGCCTTGGGAAGACCATCGAGTGACGTGGATCTTTGCCCGATTGACCGTGGTCTTCGACCCACACCGTGCTCAGGTACTCCGTTCCATCCCTGCTCAAGCAGGAGTCCTCCGCGTGCTCCTCCCTGTCTTTGCACCACAGTGCCAAGTGCCAACCCCTTCCCCCTGCAGCCTCAAGCCATCGTCGCACGCCTCATGCGTCGGCCCCTTCCCGCGAACAGCATAAACTCCTACGTGCCTCAACGCGCAGGATCATTGCGCTCCAGCTTCCTGTTGCCTTCCTGCACCTCAGTGCGCCCCATCTGGTGCCCGAGGCCCGCACAACTGCCCTGCGCAAGCCCGTCTGCACTGCGCGCCACGTTTGCCTTCGTTGCATCATTCAAATGCCTCACGCCTAACATGCGGGCTAGTCTGTCACCGCCCCATCGGTAGCTCCCACGCGCGGCTCGCTCTTGTCGCCGCGTTGTCCCGGTACCCGGCAGTTCATCACCCTGTAAACTTCCCCTGTTAAGTTTTTGTTTGCAATCATTGCTCGGAGGGAAAGTTTTCCCCAGCAAGGCCGGTTCCTCTTGTGTTCTAAAAGGTCGCGGGAGCAGCGTCCTAAAATCCCAAGAAATCAGTTGAAAATTGTGGATGGATTACAGTGTGAACAACAAAAGAAATATTTTATTCCATATTTGATTTACAAAATGATACAAGTCAACTTATTTAGGAAAGGGTCTCTCAAAAACCAAAAATAAGAATTTCTCAAAACAATTATTAAGATCGCATAAGTCCAAAGTGTGGGTTCCAAGCCTCTGTCACGCAGCCGGATTGCACCTTGGCAGTCATCACCTGTATTCTCATAAAATATGGTCAATGTTCTACCGAGTTGGTGAGATAACCAATCAATATATATCATTTTCAAGAAAACATAAAACATGAGAGCAGTTATGACAGGAATCAAAAGTAAATCGCAGAACTACGACTAACATGATAGAATAGTTAACAGTGTGTAACCAAAGTAAAAGTGTGTGTAAGCATATATATGTAATATTCAACAAATGCAAAAATGACAATACAAAGCTACGTGCAATATGATAAGACAGTAAGAAACATACAATCAAGGTAAAACAACTATAATACGTACAACAAAGAAAGTAAAGGAAGGAAACACCTTACACAATTCTAATATAACCAAATAACTAATCAAAGTAAGTCAACATGTGATTGGTTAGTTATTATATTCTTCTTGTTTATTTCTTCGGGTACGCGAAGGAACCTCGCATTCTGTGAGATGTGCACCCGACATCTATTATTCAATTTTTAATGTGATAACCGGAGACGCTATCGACCGAGTAACCTCATGCAGGCAGCCAAGGCTGAGAGAACCCTCACATAGGTAATGGATTATAATCATCACTACTACAATAGTGGAGGTACCTCAAAAGGTAACCTCGACCTCCTAACTCCGAGTGACTGAAGGCCAAAAGGACGTCTTTGCTCCTATAACGTGTCGTAGTAATACCATCTACCCTCTGCAAGGTGAACTATTTTGTGAATGGATAACCAAGCGGTTTATCTTTCTTAAGTTTGGTTTGACAAACACACATCTTTCCAAGGTGATTTTGCACTCATGCCTCATAGCTCCCGTAGGGTCACACAAATGAGGTCTTGCCCGCCCATTCCAGTGTTCGAGTCTCACACGGCCAAAGAAAGAGCACATCGCCTGTGAAGGCAATACAACACCATTTTATCTTTTAGGATATCACAATACGTGAGCCCACTCACGAAAACAGAACCATAGCCTGAAGACTCAAGTAGAGTCGCAAAACCTCAAAAGGTATTTATGCCAATACCCTACGGTGTTTAAGTCTCAATCCTTTGTTGAGATACATCGAGTGCGTAGTATGCCACATGCGACCATGTAGTGACACATTGCATTTTATGATAAGATAGTGCATAATACTCAACACAATACTCGAGGTAAGAAATGAGTAGTTCGTACATGTGTCAAGGTGTGCCAAGGTGTAGGTGTGAAGTCATACCACACATATTTCTAATAATTCACACATGTATCGAAACATAATTAAAGGCAATTACGCATACCTATGCAAACACATTGCAACAAGTGAATATATGCAAGTGAGTGTATCATTTGACATCCATGTGCGAGACATAAATCAAAATGCATAAATTCACCATTATTTGCAGTTATGTCAAAAAGGTAGTTTAGCAAAACATTCTATACACGTACCGAACATAAGCCAAGACTACCAAATTTCAAGCATCGTACATAGTGATAATTTACCAAGTAAAATTTGTAGCATAATAATTTGCATGCAAAAACCGTGATAATAATGCTCACAAGTGTCATGGTGTACGATGTGAAACATTATCGTACGTATAGGAATTATGTTAGCATTTCCAAAGAGACATCGTCGCGCTTGCGAAACAACTAAGGAGAAACTCATGAGGTGCAGTCGCGATGGTCTAAGAGTGGTACAACCACCAACAACGACCGACAATGGTCACGGAACCCGCTGCGATGAGGGCGAACTAGGTTGGCAACAAGCTGCCACTTGTTGTCCACCTCCTTGCTGCCGCGACATTTCAGCAAGGAGCGTCGAAATTGCCAACGAGGTCAGTAATGGTCACGGAGACCGCTGCGACGAGAGCAACCTAGGTGGGCAGCAAGCTTCCACTTTTTGTCCACCTCCCTGCTACCGCGACAATGCAGCAAGGGGCGCTGAAATTGCCAGCAAGGCCAGCACCGCAGGCCCGGTTTGAGGCCAGTGTGTTGCAGCCTTGACCTGACCCGTCAAGGTGCAGATCGCAGGTGGGACCAACAACCCAGATTTGGACAACTGGTCCAGGCCTGTGCTGACAGCGCAAGGTGTGCGCAAGCCATATGCACGGTCTGGACCAGTTGTCCAGACTGAGTATGGTTCTGCCACACCAGGCAACTTTAACTGAATCGAACTCGGTTCAGTTATAGCTGACATGGGTGGCCTGGGTCTGGATTGGCCTGTTCAAACTCATGCCAGGGTGCTCGGGCCCTGAGCCATGGTCTGGACCGGGGTGTCCAGACTCGGTATGGGCTGCCATACCAAAGGAAAAAGGGGAAGGGACGATGCAGGCCTGCGCTGGAAGGCCTACAGTCGGCACCCAACATCCTGGGTGCAACCAACACTTGGTTGCCAGCCCTTGTACGGCTGCAAGGTAGGGAGCCTCTGACCGAACCATGTTCGGTCCAGAGTGACCCTGAGAGAGTCGAGGACAAAGAGGCTATAGCAAGCCCTGGGTTGGGTGTTGTTGTAGCTCGACTATAGGCGAGGAGAATAAAAGGAGAAGGGGGGAGGTGGCCTCGGGCTAACCATCACTTGGTCGGCCTGGGTCACTACTGCAACACATGCCGACATCCCCTTTCTAATAGGTTGTGATAGCCGAAAGAAGAGGAAGGAAAAGATGGTTGGGCTAGGTTGCAAGAGAACCCAGTCCAGCCATGCAAGCTTCCTCAACCGCAACCCCTTTCGAGAAGCAAACTGAAACGAAAAAAAATAAAAACAAAGAAAAGAAAGGGAATGCATTTGCACCAACGGTGAAGTGTGCGGGTGCTCAAAAATCATGGGGAACCGACCAAAGCAACACACACACACTAATCCACCGTAAACCCTTGCATACATCGGATGCAAAAGGGGTTTTGGGCTTCATGTTTGAACCGAATACACCTCATCCACTAAAATGGCAAAAAGAGAGGAAAACTCACCTTGATCGGATGAAGGTAGGAGAAGAAGATGATGTGCTTCTTCTTGGAATGAAGCTCCACCACACACACACTCAAAAATTTTGGTAGAGGGAGAGGGAGAGAAGAGAGAGAGAGAGAAAGGTCAAAACCGGCTGGGGTCCCTCTCTTCTCCTTCCCAAGCTTAAAACAACTTGGATGGCTAGGATTAAGAGGGAGGGAGGGATGGTCCATCTTGAACACCCCCCCCCCCCCTCTTAACTTTTGAAAGACCTCCCATAAATGCTACCCACTCTCCCATTTTTCCTCCTTAAATTCGAGCAAATTTTTGGGCTTTTTGACTTTTCATTCTCTTTTTTTTTATCTTTTCAAATTGGAATGGGTTGCACCCTAGAGTGCAGCATGCCTTTAGGAAAACGTGGTTGTGTGCCAACCTTTCCAAGAATTCAAAAACCCTCTTTTTGAGTTGTTAAATTTCATTTTAGTTCATTTTTAAAAAACTTTTTTTTCTTTTTTTTTTGAAGTTATGCTTTGATCTTTGAAAGTATCCTTCCTGATTTTTGATAAAACCTAAAAAAAATCATAAACCACATTTGAAGTACAATTTTATAATGAAATGGGTTTTAAGCCCCTTTTTTAAAAATCTTGATGGTTCGATTTCAGTGAATATATATATATATGTATATGTATATATATAGGCTCATACATATACTTTGAAATTTTATCATACATTGAATAATTTTCTCAGAAAATTTGAGGGTCTTACACCCCACCCTTCTTAAAAAGGATTTTGTCCGCGAAATCACAAATATCAGTCAACAAAGAGATCAGGGTATTTCTCCCTCATGCTCGTTTCAGGCTCCCATGTGCATTCTTCGATGCCATGGTGTTGCCAATGCACTTTAACCAACAGAATGGTCTTGGTATGCAAAACTTGATCTCATCGATCAATGATCACGATAGGCTTCTCGGCTATTGTCAAATCTTCTTCTACTTTCATGTCTTTGTATCAAATGTTGTGTGATGGATCAGGAATGTACTTCCTCAACATCGACACATGAAAAACATTATGAATTTGGGCATATTGCTGAGGTAGCTCAACCCGGTAAGCTGCTTCTCTGATTCTCTCAAGAATCTTGAATGGTCCAACGTATCTAGGACTCAATTTTCCTTTCTTTTCGAAACAAAAAATGTTCTTCGTCGGTGATACCTTCACGAAAACCATGTCACTTACATCAAAATGAAGCGCTTATCATCGCTTATCACGTAACTCTTTTGTCTATCTTGAGCTGCCTTCAAACGCTCTTGAATCTTCTGCACTTACTGAGTGTAGTGCTGAAGAACAATTGATGATTCGTTGGATCTATTGCTGATATCATTCCAATATGACGGTGATCGGTAAGGTCTCCCGTATAAGGCTTTGTACAGAGCCATCTCGATACTCGCATGATAATTGTTATTGTAGGCAAATTCGACTAAACACAAGTGTGAATCTCACTCACCTTGTCAGTCGAGCATACAAGCTCGCAACATATCTTCTAACTTCTGAATCATTCTTTCTGACTGTCCATCATTCTGAGGGTGAAAGGCAGTGCTGAACTTCAACCTTGTCCCCAAAGCTGACTGTAACTTTCCTCACAGTTGCGACATGAATTTGGGATCATGGTCTGAAATAATGGACATCGGTACACCGTGTAACCGTACGATCTCTCGAATATACAAGTCGGCTAAACTTTCAAGCAATTGATTGATCCAGATAGGTAAGAAATGAGCAGACTTGGTGAGTCTGACCATGATTACCCAAATCGCATTGTGCTTTCGTCTGTTTCGCAGTAAACTCACCATGAAATCCATAGTAACATCTTCCCATTTCCACTAAGGAATATTGATCATTTGCATGGAACCTCTGAGACGTTGGTGATCAATCTTGATTTGCTGACAAGTCAAACACCTCAATACGTATACTTCTACTTCTCGCTTCATACCATTCCACCAATATTTTTGCTAAAGATCTTTGAACATCTTAGTACTACCAGGATGAACGATGTACTTCGATAGTATGCCTCATCGAGAATCTCTTTCTTCAACTCAGGGTCATCTGGCACCCAAAGTCGATACTTCATATAGATACTATTGTTATCATTAACATGAAAAACTAAGCTCTCTTCACGAGCTCGATCTACGAACTTCTCATAACGTGCATCTTGCTTCTGTGCCTCAATAATCTTAGGCAAAAACTTTGATCAAATGGTCAAACCAGACAATCTAATAGTTTCACCTCTAATCGAAAATGGCTTCCAAGCATGAAATCTTTGATCAACTTTTGGCTCCACACAAGACTAGCCAGAACACTGCTCAATTTGTGACTGAGTGCATCTGCCACGACGTTTGTCTTACCAGGGTGGTAAGACAACGTGAATTCATAATCTTTGATAAACTCAATCCATCGACGCTATCTCATGTTCAATTCCTTTTGGGAAAATAAATATTTGAGACTCTTTTGGTCAGAAAAGACTTTGAACATATCTCCATACAAATAATGTTGCCAAGACTTGAAGGCAAACACCACTGCTGCTAACTCCAAGTCGTGAGTTGGATAATTCCTCTCATGAACTTTCAACTATCTTGATGCATACGCGATAACTCAGTCGTGTTGCATTAGCACGCATTCCAATCATGTTCTTGGGCGTTTGTGTATACCACAAAACCACCTCTGCCAGAAGGTAAAGCTAACACCGAAGAGGTCGCCAGCTTCGTCTTCAGGATCTGAAAACTCCCTTCGCATGAGTCAGTCCACTCAAACTTAACTTCTTTACGTAAAAGCTTTGTCAACGGTAGTGTAATTCTGGAAAAATCCTGAATGAAACGCCAATAATACCCAGCTAGTCTAAGAAAACTTTGGATATCGATAACAGACTCAGGCTGCTTCCAATCTAATACAGCTTCAACTTTCACTGGATCAACTAACACTCTATCACTGAATATCACGTGACCCAAAAACATGACTCGCTTGAGCCAAAACTCATATTTGGAGAGCTTGGCAAACAATTTATGCTCCCGAAGTACTCCCAGAATGATACACAAATGCTCTCAATGTTGCTCAGGGCTCTCTAAGTAGATCAAGATATCATCAATGAACACGATCATAAAAGTGTCCACAAATAGATAAAAGATCTAATTCATCAAATCTATGAACGTCGTTGGTGCATTAGTGAGCCTAAATGACATCACTACAAACTCATATGACCTGTATCTAGTTTAAAATGTTGTCTTCGAGACATCTTCCTCCTTGATTCGAAGTTGATGATAGCCCGATCTAAGGTTAATCTTCGAGAATATCTTCTCTCTCTGTAATTGATCAAAGAGGCCCTCAATTCTTGGTAATGGATATTTGTTCTTAATCATCGCTTGGTTGAGCATTTTGTAGTCAATGCACAATCTCATGGATTCGTCTTTCTTCTTCATGAACAAACAGGTGCACCCCACAAAGATGCATTGGGTCTGATGAATCCTTGTTCTATCAACTTTTTCAATTGACGCTTCAGTTCTTCGAGTTCTGTTGGGGCCATACGATATGGTGCCTTCGAAATCAGAGTCATTCTAGGCAATAACTAGATATAAAACTTGATCTCATGCTTCGGAGGTAATCTAAGCAGTTTCTCAGGAAACACATCATGAAACTCTTGAACTACATCTAAGTTCTTAATACGGACTATCTCTGGTTCAACTGAGTTGATACTGACCAAGAACGCAGTACCCCCATTCTGTAAATACATCTGAACCTTGAAAGATGAAATCAAACGACTATCTCGAATAGGTCGAGAGAGTCTGATTTCCAAAATTGGACGATAAGGCCGATATAAAACCGCATTGCCTTCTTTGTACAAGACTTAAGCATGATACTCAAACAACCAATCCATGCCTAGAATAACATCAAACTCTATCATATCTAGCAGAATTACATCAACTGACAAGTTCTGCCCTGCCACTGACACCACAATGATCGGACTATACGAAACACATAAGGATTGATCATCAGTCGGAGTATGAACCTCCAATTGGTAATTCAACAGTTCAACAGACATAGGCAAAGTTCTAGCAAATCTAACAAAAATAAATGAATGGGAATCACCATAATCAAATAAAGTAAAAGTCGTTTGTCCAGTGACTGGTATAGTACCTTGGACCAATTCTTCTTTGGTCACTTGCTCCATAGTGGCCGCATAGGCTCGCCCCGCCACTGTTCTCTGACTGCCCGTCTTCTGCTGATAAGATTGTTGTTGCTACAGCGATCGCTGATACGCCGGTTGTGATGCTTTTGGGGTGTTCCTCTTCAAATCATCTGACTGCTTCTTCCGGCAATCCTTGATGTAGTGGCCCACCTTGCCACAATATAGACATCCTCCGGTGTTTCAAGGATATGGTCGACCAGGATGATCAATGGGACACTTTTGGCAACCTAGTGTTGCCGCTATCTGCTTATGTTGTTGTTGTTGCTGATAGTGCTGGTGCTGGCGATTCTGATACTGATTGTTGTTGCCTTGAGGTCGGCTTCTCTTTACTGGTAGAGTGAATTTCTTTTCACCTGGGTTCTTCTGAAAATGTCTCTTCTTAGGCCAACTCTTTTGGCCTGAAGGTTGATTCCCTCTGAACGGTTGTGTCTTCTGTGACTCGGACCAATCCTGGTCTAAAAGAGTGGTAGTCTCTAAAGCTTGATCTAGAGTTATAAGGGCATATGTGTAGACCTTTGTACGAAGAGCAGGCTTTAATCTGTGAGCAAACTTCATTGCTCGGTCCTTCTCAGTGATATAGACATTAGGACAGTAGCGTTCCAGACTTCTGAACTTCATGACATACTCTGCTAGTGTAAAGCTCCCTTGTTGAAGGTCTAGAAACTCTTGCATCTTTCGACTTTGCTCGTGCATCGAAAAGTACGCTGCATAGAAAACTTCAATGAACTGCTCCCACGTCACTGGCTCATTCATAAATTTGATCTCCAAGGTAGTCGCCCACCACCTTTTAGCATCCTTCCAGAGCCGGTACATCCCAAAGTTCACCTTTCGGTCGTCACTAACTTGTAGAACTCAAAATATTCGTTTAATTTCTCAAACCCAATCTTCTGCGGCTTCAGGAGTCGATTTTTCATCGAAAGACGGAGGGTTTATGCTTATGAACTGCTTGTAGGGTACCACCATAGCTGCAGTTGGAGTAGGAGTCTTTCTTCCATGGGTGGCTTGTTGAAGGTTGTCACCCATAGCACGCATGGTTTTCGCTTGACTGCCAACAACCTCTGCAAGGTTGTTGAGTGACTCCATCAGGTCATTATATCAACCTTGCCACGCCATCTTGAACAAGAAAAAAAAGCTTGTATAAGCGAAAGAACAAGTCCAAAACATGATTTCTATTCATAGAACAAAAGATGCATACATTTCATTACATATCAAGCCAAAATACCTTGTTTACTATGACAGGGTTACACCAAACATATCCAACCATGTCGAAAACAAAAACAAACACTGACTTAGTGTTCCAACAAAAAGTTTACATCAAGCAATCATCTTTACTTCCTACTGGTGTAACTATCTCGGTAATCGCTCTAGTTTCTACACTGTCTCCACTTCGGACGAGGAGGAGATACATGAGTGTACTCAGGAGAACTCAGAACTTGGGATGAAGGAGGTGAAGTAAGCACATACTGAGGAAAAATAGAACGAGAATAAGAAGTTGGTGAGTACTGGGGAGAATTTGGCGAAATGCGCAAATCCTCCTCTTGGTTGTCAACCTCCAACAATACTGGACTAGTCTCGGACGCTACGTCTTCTACTATTTTGGCATTACCTTTCATGATCTCGTCGCCCAATTTACGCTGGCACTCAATCTCGATATGCCCTCTAAGGCCACAATAAGGGCAATCACTCAATTTGTGTGGATAAATTTATCCCACGTGTTCCAACCGACATCTGGCACAAGGAGGTGTCTGATTCGCAATCACTTGGGCACTTCGTACTATCCGTTGAACGGCTCGGTTCAAGGCTTCTACGCCTCGAACCAAGTCATGTAGGGCTTCAAGAATCCTTTCATGTCTCAGATCCAATGGCATCTAACAAATCATATGTCTAATTATGCATGTAGAACTGATTAAAGCAATAATTAACACTAAACAACAGAAATTGCTAAATTAATCATACTTACAGTGTGATGGACGATGCACGCAGAGTCTTAAACCACACTTTAAGAGACGCTCTGATACCAACATCTGCAATGCCCCAAAATCCCAACTTGTAGAATCCTTAGATTTTTAGAGAATTTTTTTTTTTAAACCATTATACAAGCGGAAAAACCATAAAGGAAATCAGTCGAAAAATTTGAGTGGGTTACAGGATGAACAACAAAAACAAACACTTTATTCCATATTTGATTTACAAAATGAGACCGAGGATATACATCTACTCATTTATGAAAGGGTCTCTCAAAAACCAAAAATGAGGATTTCTCAAAATAATTGCCAAGACCGCATAAGTCCAAAGTGTGTGTCCCAAGCATGTGTCACACAGTCGTTGTGATCGCACCCTAGCAGTCATCACCCATATCCCCATAAAATGGGGTCAGTGCTCTAGTGAGTTGGTGAGATAACCAATCAAGATATACCATTTTCAGGGAAACATAAAATATGAGAGCAGTTATGACAGGAATCAAAAGTAAACCGCAGAAATACGGCTAACATGATAGAATAGTTAACAGTGTGTAACCAAAGTAAATGTGTGTGTGAGCATATATATGTGTAACATTCAACAAGTGCAGAACTAGCAAAAATGACAATACAAAGTTATGTGCAACATGATGAGACAGTAAAAAACATACAACCAAGGTAAAACAACTATGGTATGTACAATGAAGAAAGTAAAGGAAGGAAACACCTTACACAGTTCTAATATAGCCAAATAACTAATCAAAGTAAGTCAGCATGTGATTGGTTAGTGATTATGTTCTTCTTGCTTACTCCTCCGGGTATGCAAAGAAACCTCGCATTTTGTAAGACATGCACCCGATGTCTGTTATTCAATTTCTAATGTGATAACTGGGGATGCTACAGACCGAGTAACCTCATGCGGGCAGCCCAAGGCTGAGAGAACCCTCGCATAGGTAATGGATTGCAATCTTCACTACTGCAGTAGTGAAGGTACCTCGAAAGGTAACCTTGATCTCCCTAACTCCGAGTGACTAGAGGCCAGAAGCACATCTTTGCTCCTATAACGTGTCGTAGTAACGACCTATCACTCGAGGTTTGTACCATCCACCCTCTCCAAGGTGAACTATTTTGTGAATGGGTAACCGGGCGGTTTATCTTTCTTAAGCTTGGTTTGACAAACACACATCTTTCTGAGGTGATTTTGCACTCATGCCTCATGGTCTCCGTAGAGTCACACAAACGAGATCTTGCCCGCACATTCACATGCTTGAGCCTCACACGACCAAAGAACGAGCACATCGCCTGTGAAGACGATACAACACTATTTTATCTTCTAGGGTATCACAATATGTGAGCTCACTCATGTACACGGGACCATAGCCCAAGGACTCAAGTGGAGTCGCAAAACCTTAAAAGGTATTCGTGCCAATACCCTATGGTGTTTAAGTCTTAATTCTTTGTTGAGATACATTGAGTGCGTAGTGTGCCACATGCGACCGTGTAGTGACACGTTGCATTTTATGATAAGATAGCGCACAATACTCAACAGAACACTCGAGGTAAGAAATGAGTAGTATGTACATGTGTCAAGGTGTGATAAGGTGTAAGTGTGAAGCCATACCACACATATTTCCAATAATTCGCACATGTATCGAAACATAATTAATGGCAATTATGCATACCTATGCAAACATATTGCAACATGTGAATATATGCAAGTGAGTGTATCATTTGACATCCATGTGCGAGACATGAATCAAAATGCGTAAATTCACCATTATTTGTAGTTATGTCAAAAAGGTAGTTTAACGAAACATTCTGTGCACGTGCCATTTACATGTATCGAACACGAGCCAAGACTACCAAATTTCAAGCATCGCATTTAAGACATCGTATATAGTGATAACTTTCCAAGTAAAATTCGTAGCATAATAATTCGCATGAAAAAACCACGACAATAATGCTCACAAGTGTCATGGTGTGCAACATGAAACATTATCGTACGTATGGAAATTACATTAGCATTTTCAAAGCGACATCTTTGTGCTTGCGAAACAACTAAGGGGAAACTCATGAGGCACGATTGCGGTGGTCTAAGAGTGGTACAACGGCCGACAATGGTCACGGAACCCGCTGCGATGAGGGCAAACTAAGTGGGAAACAAGCTGCCACTTGTTGTCCACCTCCCTGCTGCCACGACATTTAAGCAAGGAGTGTCAGAATTGCCAACGAGGTCAGCAATGGTCACAGAGACCGCTGCGACGAGAGCAACCTAGGTGGACAGCAAGTTGCCACTTGTTGTCCACCTCCCTACTGCCGCGACAATGCAGCAGAAGGCGCTGAAATTGCCAGCAAGGCCAGCACCGCAGGCCCGGTTTGAGGCCAGTGTGTTGCAGCCTTGACCTGACCCATCAACGTGCAGATCGCGGGTGGGGCCAACAGCCCAGGTTTGGACAACTGGTCCAGGCATGTGCTGACAGCGCAAGGTGTGCGCAAGCCATATGCACGGTCAGGACCAGTTGTCCAGATCGGGTATGGTTCTGCCGCACCCGGCAGCTTCAACTGAACCAAACTCGGTTCAGTTGTAGCTGACATGGGTGGCATGGATCTGGACTGGCCTGTTCAAACTCATGCCAGGGTGCACGGGTCTTGAGCCATGGTCTGGACCAGGGTGTCCAGACCCTGTATGGGCTGCCATACCAAAGGAAAAAGGAGAAGGGGTGGTGCAGGCCTGCGCTGGAAGGCCTGCAGCCGCTGCCCAACATCTCGGGTGCAGCCAGCACCCTAATTTTTGATAAAACCTAAAAAATTTCATAAACCACATTTGAAGTACAATTTTATAATGAAATGGGTTTTAGTCCCCTTTTTTAAAAATCTTGATGGTTCATTTTTAATGAATATATATATATATATATATATATATATATATATATATATATATATATATATATATATATATATATATATATATATATATATATATATAGGCCCATACATATACTTTGAAATTTCATCATACATTGAATAATTTTCTCAAAAAATTTATGGGTCTTACAGTCGGTCGGAGATGCGCCCCATTGAGGACCTACGACTGTTCAATCTTGAGCTAGTTCATCCCAGCTTAGCACTTGTGTTGCTTGCTTCGACCTTGGCCGACGTTGTTGATGTTTACAAAGAGCCGGCTGCACCACATTGGTATCAGAGTGAACCAACTCTGATGGATATTCCTGAATCATCGCGAGAGCGCGAACACGCGGACGACTTTTCTCTTAGTGGGAAACATTCTTCCACCATCCTTCATGGAGAATTTTCCTATCAAAAAGTTTTTTTTAGAAAAACTCTGAATGAAAAAGTCTCTCTATTTTGCATCACTTTTCCTACATCTTTTTCTTCCAAACATGCCTTTACAGCCCACACCCCAAGATAAAAGGTCTCAGAGAGGAACCTTAAAAACGATCCAAAATATCCATGATATTTTGAAAATAACTTGATTCTATCATGGTATTTTTCGATAACAATACATTTATAAGAAATCACCAAAATATGTTCCTTTTAGTGTACTTTTCAGCATTTTTTTTATATTTGAGATATTGACTTTTCCATCATTTCGCCTTAATTTACTGCAAGATTTCTCCTGCATTGCTACTTTTAATGATCTAATCTGTCACAAAGGTATGAGTGTAAGACTTGAAAAATTGAACACACAAGTTTTAATTAGTACAAAATTGTTTATTATGTTTAATATAACCAACCAACAATACATTTAATAAAATGTC
Organism: Nuphar pumila; assembly: GCF_984573655.1. Lineage (NCBI taxonomy): Eukaryota > Viridiplantae > Streptophyta > Magnoliopsida > Nymphaeales > Nymphaeaceae > Nuphar > Nuphar pumila. The sequence continues at coordinate 53,332,176 of NC_143250.1, read as the reverse complement.
ATTAAAAAGTATTACAAGTATTCAAAATGTTAAATTATCCAATGCTTCATAGTTATGTCATCATTTCACAACATGCATGTTCAACTAGTGTCGCCCATGACACACTCTAAACATCATGTCACAACAATATAGCACATAATGCATGTACAAACATTTAAATCATAAGAGAGAGGATCGTATTAGAGATTCCCCATCCTAAGGCTGGTTAAAACAAGAAACAAATCAAACAATGGGTGTTCAAGCTCGGCTAGTTCTTGTGGCGAGTGGGAGCTTGAGGTCATGGAACCCGAGTTAAACAAGCTGAGCATAAGCTGGACGTAAAAATAAATACATTTTCCAAAATTTAAAGTAATAAAATTTAGACCATTGCCCTAATGAGTAAAGTTCAAAACAAGTACATTGTTCCAAAGATGTACGCAATAAGATTTGAACTTTGAACTTGTTGCTTGCAGGTTAAACACTTCAACTATCTATGTCATGCAATATAAACTATATGTAAAATATAGCTATTACTAGTTAACAAGCTTATACAAGTTGACCCATAGTGAAAATGGGTCGCATCTTGGGTATTGTAAATGAATACCTAAACCTGAATGGATCCAATCCCATTATGTACTTGAACCCAAATGGTTTTCCATATTATAAATCCGAACCAACACAAACCCAACCTGATTTTATGTATCTGAACCCGCTTTGTACCCGTACATGAACCTGAATATTCAATTAAACATTTAAAGATGATGATAAACTTAAAATTAATATACGTTACATTTTAGTAATCATAACTTTAATTCAGATTTTTGCATATACTCCCCATTGCCCTTCTCTCATGAAATTTTTTGGACTGAATAATACTTAAGAACTCGTTGAATTTTATCCATTTGGAATATGATATATCATTGGTTTTTTGTTTCAACTTCAAATGATTGGTTTGCTTGAAAACATTCCTTTTATATTTAGATTTCGACATTATTGAGAATAGTTAATAAGCTTTTGATATGTTGGCATAGAATTTTAATAAATAGTTGATTCCATTAATTTTATATTTTTTTTATTGGTGAGTAATTAGGTCTAGAATACCAATCATATCAAGGCTGGAACTAAAACCCGAATTAATAATACACGAAGCCATTAACCCATATGATTCTACTTTTTTCAGCCATACCCAGACTCGAACCTGACCCAAACCAAAATGGGTCTATTAAAGATCGGAACTGATTATATCCAATCTGTTGCATACCTGAATCCGTTAACCCATACAGATACATAGTTTTTAGGTGTACGTGAAGCCGAATGAGATTTGATCGATTTTGGGTCTTACTTTTAGACCTGGTTCAGAATCAGGTCTGATTTGATTATAGGTACGGTATTGCTTGTCGTCTCGCCCAGGTGTAGGGGCCATGTGTCCATGCAAATGCAAGATGCAACAGGACAGCTCGTCCAGAGTGCCCCCTCCCCCCAATGGAACAAGGGTGTCCACGCGATGTTGGATATCCCTTCAAAAGAAAGGTGGAGGAAGCGACAACACCTCCCCTCTGATTGTGCTCCTCTCTCTGCCATCCTCACCAAAGGCTCTCTCTCTCTGTTGTTGTATGTTCTCTCTCCTCTCTCTCACGTAGGGGTGAAACTGTGTTCGGTGTACCAGACCCGACCCGATTGGGTCCTTTTAGTGGGCAGTGAAAAGCATTTTTGGAGCTTTACACAGACTTGGTCCCATGGTCAATGTGACACCTCTTGATCCATAATTGGAAACCATACCCATTGGTTTTTTCGCATTAGATGAAAAGATGAAAGGAGAACAAGCACAAGAAATTAGCATGTTTGGCACATTAATTGCATACAGTTTTCAAAAAGAGCATTTAAACAGTCACCATTGTTTCTTTCAAAAAAAACAATAGTCACCATTGCATGCTACTAACATCCAACACTGACGGTGCAACGAGACTCTGGCGGGGATCTTGTTGGGTGGTACATGCCAGTTCCATGATTCATCCCCCACTACTCACATAAGTTCCCACCGTCCCAAAGTGATGATGAGCAAAAACTGGAAAGATGAAGCTAGATGATGCAGTAATTGGTGGTGCAGCCAGCTCCAAGATTTTGTCGGTTGTGTATCCCCGATGTGGTGGTGTTCGACATGCCCCGGTGGTGGTGGATGGTACGCCATCCCCGAGAAATCATCACCCCAGTCGACGGGTCCACGTTCGGCATGCCCGGGTGGTGATTGTTGAAAAAAGTTTCAAAATATACTTTATTTTGTAAAGTTTTAGTACTTTATTACTTCTTGATAATGCATTTATGTGAACCTTTATAGCTTAAGTACCCTTTTTTATGTTGTTTTAGGTGTGAAGGAGCGACAATTTGAATTTCATTAGAATCAGAGTTAAAACAAGGAAATTAAAGTATTTTCTGGAAAATCGGATATGTGTCGATTCAAAGTCAATCCAGATCCAATTCAAAATCATGCAAATATAGTCTAGGTCTGGTCTACACGTCATCTAAACCATAGTTCAAAGAAAAGTGGTGCAGGTGGTTTTTGGTAATTTTAGAAGTTTTAGGTACCAAATTGGAAATAGTCTTAAATAGGACCTTGATTGATAATTTTTATAAAATAGTTCTATATATATGGGACGTCCAACCATAGAGAGGTTGGATTTACTTAGGGTTTCATGCCACCTCTTCATCCCCTTTCTTCCCTTTTGCTTTCTAGATTTCTTCTTCTTCTCTATTATTCTTACTCGTCTGCGATCTCTAGATTTCTTCTCCTCCATCGTATTGCGAGTTTCTTTTCATTGTTTGGTTTCGTATTTGCTGCAGGTACCCACAGCTGGAGGCTTCCAACTTAGTTTTGGTGTGAAACACCATCTATCTTCACGATCAGCGGTCGAGCAATCTCTCCCTGCAACTGACTGATCTCTTTTCTTCTACCACCGATCTCCCTCTTCGTTAACTTGGTTTCCAACGTGCTACAGCCAAAAATAAATTTAAGCAACAAAAAGGATGTTCGTGGCATAAAAACCAAGGTATAAGTTTTCTCTTTTCTACCATCACACTCGTCGGGTGCGCCTTCCTCCCCCTTTCTACTTTTCAGTCTTTATTCTCTATTTTTTTAAAGAACCCGAGTCTTGGCCCCTTTTCTTTTTTGTTCTATTTTGGGTTTTTGATATTATGTGTTATTTACCATTTATAATATATTTTTAATGTCTGATCATTTTCTTTTTGGTGTTTCGGTTGAGTCTTAAGTTGTTCAGGTCGAAGAACTTAACCAAAAAGGCATGTTGAATAAGTTTTGGTTTGCAAAAATTGTTTGTATTGATTCGTAGAGTAGTTTATTTTTATATTCTCATTGATTAGATTAATTTTAGAGTAGTTTTAGATTAGATCTAATTTTATTTATTTTTATATTTAAGTTTTTTAAAAAAAGAAATTAGGAAAATTTAGGGTTTTTTTATTTTTAGTGTTTTTCAGGCATAGTTTTAGGTTTTTCTTGAAATCGTTAGGTATAGATTGATTTACTTTTATATTTCATGTGATTTCGCATTCAGTTTAGTTTTAGATTTAGGTTAGATTAATTTAAATTAAGTTTTTAATATTTGGTATTTGTTAGTTTTAATTTTTTATAATTTCTAAAATAGTTGATTAAGGTTTTTATAATCTTTTTTATTCTTTTATTCTTTTTGGTAATTAGATCTAACTTTAATTCATTTATTTATGTTCAGTAGATTAATAAGTTCATGTTAAATTATGTTTCTTGCATATTAGAATAGTTTTGTTTACTTTTAATTATCGTTAAATAGTTATTTCATTAATAATTAGAAATCAATAGTTAATTAGATAGAATAAATAGAATAGTTTTATTTCAGCCGAATAGGATAGTTTATTTTATGTATTTATCAGTAGTTAAATTGTTATTCAATTCTAGAAATCTTAATTCCTGTAATTAGTTTAGAAATTAGATGCTTAGTTCAATTACTGCTTTTAGCATAGTTCATAAATTTTCGTTTAATTGTATTTAGTTGTAGATAAATTTCAGATTTCAAGTGTTAATTTTGTAGTTTAATTTTAAATTAATTCATACTATTTAATTGTTAGATCAGTTTAGTTTTAATTTTGTTAGATTAGTTAAAAATAGAATAACTGATTCTAGTCCTTCTATTTATTTTCATTGATAAGTAGTAGATTAGCTAATTTAGTTGATAATTTATTTCCAAATTGATCTTAGTTAATTTAGATTCATGTTAGTTAATCTTCGTTAGTTTTTTATTTTAGCCTTGCATGTAAATTACTTAGTTTTATCAAAAATAGTTACTAGCTGATTTCTTGCTTTTGAGTTTAATTCATTTATTTAATTAGACTAGATTGTTTAGGTAGTTTTATATAGTTTCAGATTTATTGTTTGTTAGTTAGATACCGTACAACATCTTTGTTATTTATTAGTTAGTTAGCATAATTAATTTTAGAATCTTGATTTCAGTTAGTTGTTGCATTCTTGTTATTTAGGTTAGTTAATTAGTCTAAATTCTTGCTTTTCAGTTAGTTTTCAAGTTAGTTATTTTACGTAGTTAATTAGCTTTTGAATTTTTATTAGTTTCTTTCATTAATTAGATTAGATCATAAATTAGTTAGGCTCTTGAGTAGTCATTGATTAGTTAGATTAGTTATTTCTTAGATAATTCATTAATTTTATCATCCCTTATTTAGTTAGAATATTTGATTTTTGTTTATAACTGTTTAATTATACACTGTCGGTCCCAAGCCCGGATAAAGGAGGAGAGTTGCGGTAGGCCAGTGACAGCCAGCATAAAAACTTAGTCATACCCTATGAATATGAACCAATATGAGAATTTCGTTGGGGTGTTCCCTACTGAGCGACGCATTGTACTCTATAGGCCCGGAGGCAGTGATAAATGAGCAAGGGTTGCTAGGTCGTCGCCCAGAAGCGACGCGTCACACTGACGCCCGGGTGTGGTGTCAAATAGGCAAGGGTTCCCTCACTTTGTTGGATGGGTGAGGGTAAAGAAGTTAGTCCAAGACCGTAAAATTAGGTTAGTCACTTGGAACATAGGGTCTTTAACTGGTAAGTTGGTAGAGTTAGTAGATCTTTTGTGTAGGAGAAAGATTGATATTTTATGTCTACAAGAGACCAAATGGGTAGGTGAGAAAGCAAAAGTGATAGAACCTTGGGGATATAAGATTTGGTATACATGAATAAATAGGAATAGGAATGGAGTATGGATTGTTATGATTCATGAGTTTATAGATAATGTAGTTGAGGTCCGTAGGAAGGGTGATAGGATTTTACTTATTAAATTAGTATTAGGTACGGATATTATTAATATTAATAGTGTTTATGCACCTCAAGTAGGTTTAGATGATTCCATTAAGCGTCAATTTTGGGAAGATTTAGATGGAGTAGTACAAGGGATATCTTAAGGAGAAAAGCTTTTCATCGGTGGTGACCTTAATAGACATGTAGGCATTAGTAGGAATGGATTTGAGAGTATCCATGGAGGCTATGGTATAGGAGAAAGAAACGAAAGTGGAGAAAGGATTTTAGATTTTGGTTTGTCCTATGATATGATCTTAGCAAACACTTGGTTTAGGAAGAGGGAGTCTCACCTAGTAACAATTAAAAGTGAGGTTAATACGAGTCAGATAGATTTTTTCCTACTTAGAAAGCGAGATAGGGGTTGTTGCATCGATTGTCAGGTTATATCGAGAGAAAGTGTAGCTAATCAACATAGAGTCTTAATTTTAGATCTTAGAATTAGACAATGCCGCAAAAGGGATAGACATAGGATAGATCCTAGAATTAAGTGGTGGGCACTGAAAGAAGCTAAACAAGGAATGTTTGTAGAGCAGGTAGTTAAGAAAGATGATTGGTGTCTCGAGGATGATTCAGAATCAATGTGGAATAAGATAGTGGGTGGCATGAGAAAGGTGGCTAAGGAGGTATTGGGTGAGTCTAAAGGCGGTGCACCGCTAGGTAAGGATACATAATGGTGGAACGAGGATGTCAAATTAGCTATTAAGGTTAAAAGAGAGTGTTATAGAAATCTAAGTAAGAGTCGTGATAATAAAAATTTGGAGAAGTATATGATAGCAAAGAAGGAAGCTAAAAAAGTAGTTTAAAACGCGAGGGATAAGGTATATAAGGAGGTTTATGACAAGTTGAATGCCAAAGAGGGCGAG